>NC_049980.1:3056544-3069083 GCF_000003815.2 Branchiostoma floridae | reverse complement strand
TGTTTTTACAGAAGCGATTGTGGACATTTTCTATCGGGCAGTTGGCATTATGATAATCTTTCCTCCAGATTTCGCATCCATAGAGCATGATTGATTTAATACAAACATCGAAGATGCGTAATAAAGCTTTTGTGGATATCTGTGAGCGGATAAGGGATTTGATACTAAAAGCTGCTTTGCGCGCTTTCAGTGCGAGTTGTTTCTTCGCTAGGGAGAAGCTGCCAGATGGGGATAATTGCAGACCTAAATAGGAGTACGAATTGGCGATTTCTATGGTTTCAGAACCGAGTAGAAATTTAAACTTTTTAAGTGTGCGTCCTGTTTTGTTGAAGATCAATACCTTCGTTTTCTTTACATTAACTTGCAGTTTCCATTGCATACAAAATGTGTTGAGTTTGTCTAGTGCGCATTGTAGACCTTTCTCAGTTTCCGAGAAGATGACAACATCATCTGCATAGAGTAGGCAGGAAACAAATAAATGATGTAGGGAGGGCGGGGCACATTCTGGGCTATCTAACATTTTAACTAAGTCGTTTATAAATAGGTTGAAAAGTGTGGGGCTGAGGTTACAGCCCTGTCTTACCCCCTTGTCCGTAATGAAGGGTGGTGTTAGACCAGAGGAGGTTTTAATGCATGATTGTGGTTTAGAATACATGGACTTTACAAGACTGTAGAATTTACCCCCTATTCCCGAAATAAGTAGTTTATATCTTAGGCCTTCTCGCCACACACAATCAAAAGCCTTTTTAAAGTCAACGAAACAAGCATAAAGGCGTTTGTTATCGTTGCTGTACTTGGATACTAATGAATCGATGACAAAGATATTGTCATTTGTCCCGAAGTTTTTCCTGAAGCCCGCCTGGTTTGGGGAGATGAGAGCGTGTTCGTCTAAAAAGTTTGTGAGGCGGGTGTTTAAGATTGCCGTGAACAATTTAGCCAGACAACTAGTGACAGAAATACCTCTGTAATTGTTCGCATCGTCTTTGGCACCGCCTTTGTGTATCGGTACAATGTGACTCGTGCACCATTGTTTGGGGAAATAGCCGGAAGAGATAAATAGATTGAAAAGCTTAGTTAATGGTTTAGTAAGGGCATGCGAGGCACATTTTAACATTTCGTTAAGTATCAGGTCGCTACCAGAGGCTTTACTGTTTTTTAATTGGGAGATTGCGTGCCTAATTTCTTGTTCCTGTATTGCATTATCTAGTGGATTGTTATTAGCTAGGTCATTTTCTAGTTCAGTTAAACTATTTTCGATTTGAGTGTGAAGGTCAGAATTACCTGTATGTATGGGGTTGTTTGCATTTTTGCCATATAACTTTTCAAAGTGTTTATGAAGGTCCTCCTTATTAATTGGTTCTTCAGATTTTGTCGTGTTATTAGTTTTGAATTGTTTAAAGAGCTGCCAGAACGCTGAAGGATTCTCTTCGGAAAAGGAGTTGAGTTGATGTAGGATGTTGTTTTTGTAATCTGCCTTTGTTCTTCTAATCAGTCTTGTGTATTCTTTCTTTGATTTAAAATACTGCCCTCTAATAAAGGGATCTCGTGGGTGTTTTGAAAGTAGCTTAGCGAGATTACTGAGGCTTCGTCTTGCAGCGTGGCAATTCTCTGAGAACCATTTTTTCTTAGTTTTGGAATTATTTTTAGAAGAAGGACGTCCTTGTTTAGTGAAGCGTAAACAAAGAGAGTTTTTCCCAGCTTGTTGTAGGGGTGCAAGGAAGTCGTTTAAAGCTGAATCGACCGAGGCCGATGTGAGATCGTAATTCTTATCAATAAACTTGTTAATGCTATTATAAAAGGCATTGTTATTAATTACGTCTAGGAATTTATCTTTCGAGCCAGTGCTCCACACGAATTTGCAGTGGGGGCGGGTGGGGAGGGTACTGGAAGTTTTCTCGGGCAATGTCTTTGAACTACCCTGCAGTATAAGTGAGAGTTTGCAATGGTCAGAAAGTATGTTTAATGGATGGACGTGGAAGAATGTGGTTTTCTGGAGTAAGATAGTTTCGCTTGCTAGGATATAATCTACAACACTGGAGCCGTTTGGCTGGTAACAGGTGGGTTTTCCTAGTAGGTCGCCAGGCGTTCTGCCATTTAAAATTCTAAGTTTACTATTTATGCAGAGGTCGATTAAATTTTTGCCAAAAGGAGTAGGATTGCCTGTGTCCATATTATTGCGTGGGAACGGATGATCTTGGTTATAATCATCTGGCAGAGTATGACTGTCAATAAGGCCATCGTCTGGAATGTAATCTTTCAGATCACCCACACGTGCGTTTAGGTCCCCCCCTACTATTACCTCGCCGTAGTTTTGGTAGTAAGCTATTTCGTTTTCGAGAACGTCAAATATATCGTATGTTCTATTGGAATGAATTGTGGATCTGTTTGGGCTGATATAAACGGATGCTAGGTAAATATCATCGTCCATGTTTAACAGTTCTTTGCTTACTTTTACCCAAAGAATGTCCTCGGACTTGCTATCTAATTTTGTAACGTAGTTTTTGTATTGCTTTTTAAATAAGAAAATAATACCGCCGGAGCTACGTTTGGCTTTCTTAGTTTTGGTTCTAGAGCTACTAAAACATAAAAAGTTGGGAAAATGTTTCTCACCTGCGTGCCAGGTCTCGAGTAGGGAAAAGAAATCAAACCCTTCTATTTGGCTTATAAAATCACTGTCTTCTACTTTTCTACCTAGTCCATGTACATTCCAAAAGCCAAAGGATATTCCGTGGCTTTTGGAAAGAGTTCTACAGATCTTGTTTCTCTCGCTGTGTGTATGACACATCAGTTAGAACCTTGAGGTCTTCCACTGGGTCTGGAGAATGTTCCGTGTGGTCCGCTGTTGTAGGGCGGTGGTGTTCCGTAGGGTCCGCTGTTGTAGGGCGGTGTTGTTCCGTAGGGTCCGCTGTTGAGGGGCGGTGGTGTTCCGTAGGGTCCGCTGTTGTAGCGCGGTGGGGCTCCATATGGTCCGTTGTAGTGTGGTGGTCCGTTGTTGTAACGTGGTGGTGGTGGGGGACGGACCCACATAGGGTAGGTAAGGTTACCACCATAGGCTTCCGTTATGGATGGCCACTCCCTGTTCCATTCGGTATACATGGGGGAGGGGTGGTAGGGACCGGAGTGTTCATCAAAGGGGCCCGGCATGTACTGCGACTGGTAGGCCTGGTTGTACCCTTGAACGGGCGGTGCCTGTCTACCGTGTTTACGGGAGTCGTGCAGGGCAGCCTCACCCCTGGTGTCTTTACGTGGGGTGTGTCCCTTGTGACCTTGACTCGTCACGTTAGGCTTTTCGGTTCTCCTCCCTTTAGGGTGATCGTACCGTCTGTTCTGTTGCCGCGGGATGGACGGCGAACTGTTCAGGTTCTCCTGGCGTCGCTCATTCGCAACTGGGTTTCTTGGTTGCAGTCCGAGGGGACCCGTGGCTTGTTTCTTGATATTGTAGGCGAGCACTCGGACGCCATCGGCGTTCAGGTGGTATCCATCCCGCTCGAACATTACTTTATTGTGGTCGTCATTGTTCCATAGTTTTGTATGGTTGACGAAAGTGAAGGCGGGGTTTGCCTGGCACCTGTCCAGTAGATGTTTGTTGATAGCTGTGATGTCTTTATTGATTGCTGGGTTCTGACCGGTGGCTCTCCTGGGGGGGACCGCAGAAATCACCACCTCAGCGTTAGGGAACAGGGATTGGGTGGAGCTGATGGTCGTGTCGAAGTCGTCGATTATCTCTGCTGTTGACTTAGTTACAGCGTCGTTAGTTCCTACGTGAAGTACGACTGTGCTTGGTGGGGACTTCTCTTTAGAAATTGTCTCCAGGGTAGACAGGGTATCTGGGAGGGTGGGAGCCCAGTATGGCTTCGGCACGTCAGCTGTCGGGCTAAGCAGTCCTGGTTTGAGCTTCTGTGCGTTCGAGTCCCCGATTATCACCACGCGTTTTGACTTGTACGTGGAGTGCTGGGGACGCGGGTTGGGGTGGGCCTTGTTGTTAGTGATGGACTGTATCAAGGCTTTGGGATCCGTGTTTAGGTCTGTGGTTGGGGAGTCTAGTAGAACCTCAAACCTGTTGGAGGTGGCGATTGCGTATTCCTGTAGCACTGTGTGTTGGTTGCACGGGGGCTGGCGATCGATTGTAGTCGTGACCTTGTCCAGGATGGCGTCTTTGATATTGGCCACCTTGACTTTCAGGCTTCCCTGGGAAGTTTTCACGTCACTCATGTCCTTTTGTATGTCTGATGACTTGGACTGGAGAGTCTTGACCAGGTCCTCCAGGGTTTGAACCCGGTTACGGAGTTTTGTGTTCTCTTCCCGTAGTTTGGTGATCTCAGAGTCGTACTTCTTTGATGTGGTGTTTTGGCCTGTCGGCAGCGCTTTAAAGATGGTATCCAGCTGATTTGACACGTTTGTTTCAAAAGCATTGGACTGTACTTTCAAAGAAGCGAGACTTGTCTCCAGTTCTAACAATGCTGTCTGTAGTTTTCCCACTTTCTCACCGTCTGAGGACTGACTCTCGATTGTCATACATTTTCTGTGATTTGCATGTTTGTTTGCGCCATTGTCTTCCACTCTAGGGGCGATAAGTGGTGGAGGTGCGATTTTGGTCTGCATACTCTTGCGTTGTTCTGTAGGAATCTGACAGTTTATACAGTAATATTCTTCATCGGTGTTCCTGAGGAGGGACTTGGTCTCTTCATCAAGGCCTGTGCAATCAAAATGGGTCCAGCTTAGGCAGTCATCACACTTGACGAACACCTCGCACTCCTCGCCGTCACTTTCAATTTTGTTGCATACAGCACATTTGGTGAAGGTATCGCCGTCTGCGGCATGTGGGCCGGGGATGTCACGTTGTAGATACTCCTCTCTTCTTGAGGGGGGCTGATCGACCGCGTTTGACATAACCATGGCGCGTAGGATGTCATAGTGGGAGCATAACCACAACACGTAACTACTGCCCTGGATAAGTAACTTGCTAGACTTAGAGTCATATACGGTGATGTGTATTGACCCAAACTCCCCGCTGAACTGTGGGTCTGCACACTTGAACATTGCACTATACTGAACACCGTTAGTTTTGTGGTCTTTCCCTTTGACACCATAGTATGATTCGCAAACAGTCCTCCATGAAGCTACAGTGTCCTGCGGTATGTAGACTGTTAGGGAACACGAGTTGTGTTTTACACTGTGGCTGTCCGTGACGAAGGGGCGGTTAGATTGCTCAGCTTCGTGCTTCTCCGTGTATGACAGGAAGGCGACGCTTACCTCCGAGAACTGTTTTCCGCTTATCTGGAAGTTGTACAATTTCCTCTCGGCCACCTTCAGCGTCTTCACATACTCGTGTTCTTTGACGTACTCTTGCACAAAGTCAGAGTATGCCCCATACACTTCTTCGTAGGTGGATGTCCCAGGAAGTTGAAGCAGGGCGAAGATCGGCTGTCCAGGTCCGTTGTCTGGAGGGGGGGAAGCCGACGCCATCTTGGACGCTTGGGGTCCGTCAAGTTGATAGACGGAAGATTCAACGAAAAGTAGCCAACAAATGGCTCAAATGTCAAAAACTATATACCAAAATGTTCCAGGATACGTTAGGAGTACGTTGGAAGCAAAATCCGACCCAGTGTGACCTCAATTAAAGACAGATTACAACATTGTCGGGAGCGGCGAATTAGCACGTCCGAACGCTGTCACTGTCATAATGATTGATAATGAGACTGGGAGAAAGATTTGTAGCCCTTCTTACCCACAAGAAAATAAACAACATTGTGGCAGGCAAAACAATAAACCTGGGGCAAAGCTGTCATCGAGTGCAGCCATCTGCCAAACAGCTGCTAGCCAAACTAATAGAGTCATCCAAAAAATAGGTCAACATCTGAGGTTAAATTGTTATATTCCTATTCTACATTAATTGCATAAATGAAGCCCAGATTTAAAAACAATACAGTTCAGGATTTTAATTACAACCTAAGGTATGTTCATACTAACAATAATACAAATCCACCAAACCCTGCTTGACTTATTCTCTTCCAAAGATTACCACAAAATCACCCACTGCAGTTCAAAACAAGCCACCAGGGGGCCCAAACTTACATGACTTACTCCCTGCCCAAAGACGTATCCACTAGCCAAAAATCCTGAACCTGCCACTTGAGGATAACTTTAACGCCAACTTCGACGCTCCGCTGCAGTACCGCAACTTCTCGCCAGGATGCCCATTATCGAACTTGACCTTCGTTTTCCAAACCCCTAAATAACTACCGAATATAATGCAAAACGATCCACAGCGTCAAAAGTTATCTTGTACGCAGATACACACACACACACACTCACCCCGCTGCACTCACGACAGAAAGCGCCAACAGTACCATTTTCGTACAAAACCTTGCTATACGCAACCGCAACTCAAATACCAAATATCGCGACATTCCATCCACAGCTGCCAAAGTTATTTGAGATTGACCTATATACTGGGACACAAAAAAATTTTCTAACCATAACATGACCTTCTTGGCGAAGGTAACAAACACTTGCAACCAGAGGCTGAATTACGGCTTGTACAGCACCACTGCGCTAAAATATAAAATCACCATACAACGTTACACATACAATCAATATGCTACCGTTAACTTGCATTCTTATTGTTCAGTAGGGATGTCATGGTTTGGTTTTTGTATTTTGTAGCGTTCAGTTCTGGGTTTGACAGAGCCTAGTTGGTTGCTGGCCCATGTGGCTCTACCCGTGAGAGCTCCGAGTAATGATTCACAACATGTATGTGAAATGATTCACAACCTTCAGTTCGAAGTCACCGGTGGTGGTGGTGGTGCCTCCACACCCTGGCCCAACACTTCTGTCTTCTTGAGGCTGATGATCAGACCAAAGTCCTGGCATGCCTGGAGAAGCGGTCTATCAGGGACCCTGCTCTGTATGCGCTGCAAGTCCGGCGTCATCAGCGAACAGTAGGTCTCTGATCAGAGCTTCGCGTACCTTTGTTTTGACCCTAAGGCGGCTTTCCATCTGATCTTGTGCGGAAGTAAATTCCCTCTGTTGCGGTACCAAAGGCATACTTTAGGAGCAGGGCGAAGAAGATCCCGAACGACGTAGAGCCTTGCTTCACGCCGCTGCGCATGTATGATGTGTCATCAAAAATAACATCTATGTTTTGCTGTCACAAACCAATGATGTTTTATCAAGCACAAACCTGTCATCAACTATACATAGCTGGTGCACAGGTGGCGATTTGCAGAAGTCATGAGTGTCCGTGAAAAGAGCGAGATTTCTGGAATTACAGTCAAACCTGCCCGAGCGACCACCCCTTCTCAGCGACCACCTGGCCATTTCGACCGCTTTTTCTCGGTCCCGATTTTTCCCCCATTGACGTAAGCATTAAGCGACCTTTTCTCAACGACCACCTGGCCAACGCGACCGCGACCGGCCCAAATTGGGACCCATAACGACCGCATCATTTTCAAAATTGACGTTTTCATCGATTTCTGATGATAACTAGCGCGACTTTGTGCCGAAATCGGCCAGTTTGCGTCGGATTTCCGAATTTAGCTGTTACAGAATTTAAAAAAAAATCTATATCATTATAAAATGAACGAATGCTGAAACGTATATAGCCTCATACCTTTTTAAGAAAGATCTGTGTGAGTGCTTTTGTCCAACTGAACTGTACATTCACCCGTGGGTAAGTACGCTATCGGGACGTACCGGGGATCGAAAGGTACACCGTAGTTATTTCAGATAATACGGCGATCAAGAACACAACGACGCATAAAGGCTTGTATGGTAACTGACAGCATCAAGGTTCCCTTACTGTCTAAAACGTTAGTGTACAAATATTGAGTTTTAAAACACTGTATCGTATAAAAGCTCCATAAAAGCTTGGGGTCAAATTTACAATTTACAGTGTGCGTGTTGTAGTTGACATTAAAGACCTCACTTCTTTGCGTGCGAGCAGTGTGCTAGCTATTTGCCATTAAACACAACGGAAACCATTTATACTTCGGGCATGTTTTGAGTCGATACTCTTCTCAGCGACTACCTGTCCAAATCGACCGCTTTTTTCAGGTCCCCGGGTGGTCGTCTTGGACAGGGTTGACTGTACAATTTTCCTCAATAATCGTGTAAATGAAGCCCGGATTTTCATACAATACATTTCAGGATTTTAATCATATCGTTAAGTATGTACACACTAAAGATAATGCAAATAAATAAATCCCTGCTTGACTTATTCTCTTCCAAAGATAACAGCAACACCGCCCACTGCGGTTCAAAACAAGCCGCCAAGGGGCGCAAACTTGAACGACTTACTCCCTGCCCAAAGACGTATCCACTACTCAAAAATCATGAACCTGACACTTGAGGAAAATGTTACCTCCAACTTTGAACCTCCACTGCAGTATCATAACTAGGAGGCCCATTGTCGAACTCGACCTTCCTTTTCCCAACCCCTACCTAACACCAAATATTATGCAAAACCATCACTACACCTAAGATTTTCGAACTCAACCTTCCTTTCCGCAATCGCTACTCAAATACCAAATATCATGAAAATCCATACACGGGAAAGGGCAAAGGAAATGGCTTATGCAGTTCAATCCTGATAAGTGCTATATCATGCACATAACAAACAAACGCACACCAAATGTGTCCCCCTACCAGTTTTGTGGTCAGACATTAGCAACCACTAAAACCCACCCATACCTGGGTGTTACATTAACAACTGGGCTGAAGTGGGGTGTCCATGTTAACAAAATAACAACCAAGGCTGAAACAGACATTGGTAGTGATCAAACGCAACTTGTGGGCATGCCCAGCCAGGGTGAAATCACTTGCATACACGTCACTGGTAAGACCTAACCTTGAATATGCTGCAACAGTATGGGATCCGTATACTATTAAAGAAAGACAAAGATAAACTTGAAAGGGTACAGAACCAAGCTGCCAGATTCTGTACAAACAACTACAACAGGGATGCTAGTGTTACCAAAATGAAAACAGATCTGCAGTGAACATCACTTGAAGACAGAAGGAAAATGTCCAGACTTTGCATGATGTACAAAATGACCAATAAGCTGGTGGACTGATAAGTATCTAATACCAGCTCAAAAAAGAACAAGAAATTGAGCCATGACTTCAAGTACCAGAGTTACCAAGCTAGGGTTGATGTGTTCAAAAATTCGTACTTTCCCAGAACTATCGTAGAGTGGAATTTGTTATCACCAAGCACAGTAGGGGCATCTTCTCTGGATAGCTTTAAAGAACGCTTGCAGATAGAAGTGCAAAAGTTAGATGTGACGGATCGTTCAGTGTAATATAACCAGCTGCTGTCGCACCGCGTGCCTGCGAAGCTGGTGTGTTACGCCGAATGGCGGTTATACCGGCTATATAGATACAGATACAGACATACATATAGAGACACAACTTCTTGCCATAACCGAAAATATAACCTTCTTGGTGAAGGTAATAAACTAATACTACCAACTTTGTACACCTAATTAAACAAAACATACCTTATATCTATATCTAAATTCATATATACATACATATATTAATTTATTTATTTTCTATTATTTATTCTGTGTTCTTTAGCCGGGGTAGTCCAAATCAGTGTAACCACACTGCTTTACAGTCGGGCCCTGGATAACACATACATGTTACATCAACACATTACATTACATTACATTACATACTGATATATACAAAAAAGACCATTATCCATGTTCATAATGCAGTCTGGTCGTGAGGTCAGAAGTCAGCTCTCAGTTTCATCATACGCTGAAATGTTGGAATGTTTGGAGCCGTTTTTAATGTCATTGGAAGGTGATTCCACTGACAAACGCCACTGTGGCTACACTTACGCCTTCCACTTTCCCAGTGAATTTGTGGCAGCTGCATTGATTGGCTTAAACTATGACGAGTAGGGTAACTGGGAGTCTCTGATACCATATGGAATACACACATTAAGATATTCTGGCAGTAGTTGGTTAACAGACTTCTAAACTGTATACAACAGATGTTCATTTCTTCTAGTTTCCAGTGTTTCCCAGTGTAGACTAGAGAGTTGATTACTACCGATGTGAGACGCATATGAAAGACCAAGTATAATTCTAGCAGCCCGGTTGTGTAGCTTTTGTAGCTTATATGAAAGGCAAATATACAAACACATACTAGTACATCACACACACACATCACACACACACACACATACACACACAAATATACAAACACATACATCACACACACACACAAATATACAAACACATACATCACACACACACACAAATATACAAACACATACATCACAGTGATCACACACACACACAAATATACAAACACATACATCACACACACACACAAATATACAAACACATACATCACACAGGTTACAGGTTGTTTCGCAACAATGCCAGTTCGCAACAGCCTGTTCGCAACAAGGCAAGTCTTTTCGCAACAAAGTACAAGTGATACATTTGAATGTTATCAATCTTGATAGCCTAATAGTATTAGAAATCGTACTCCTAACATAATTATACACCTACGGCGTAAAAATCTTACTGGGTGCGAAAGATTACCCCGGCGGCATGGGAACATGGTGCCGCATGGACCATGGGACCGCATGGGCCTGACAGCCCGACGATTTTCATACGCCGGGCGGTACAGTTTTATACGCGGCGTGCACAGGGACCGTAGGGCCTGGGATTAAGAATATATATATTTCAATGCGCGGATCTGCTAAGCGTATGGATTGTGGTACTCGACCATTTACCCGATGAGAGCCCGATGATATTTTCATACACCGGGCGGCGCCCAAGTTTCGGCGGCGCGCGGGTGTTAGTCCGCCGCCGGCCTGAGTCAACTTCGTCTGGCGGGGAATTATTAGCGCTCGGAAGGAGTTATCGCTATCGGGAAAAGGGTAGCGATATCTTAAACTACCCGGAGCGCTAATAAGAGGTCGGCGCGCTGACTCGCGCTAGCTACCCGATCGTGTCTGGCTCCCAGGGTAGTGGAAGGCCGAAGGTCGCTACGGTCTTGGCGGGCCATTACGCGCCCGAGTTTCGGCGGCGCGCGGGGTTTGGTTCGCCGCACTGGGTCAACTTTATATCGGCTGGGCATTTTGATAATCCTAGTACTAGTAGTATATTTTCAACTAAAATTTCAACTAAAATTCGCAGCGAAATTCCACGCCAGACGAAGTTGACTCAGGCCGGCGGCGGACTAACACCCGCGCGCCGCCGAAACTCGGGCGCCGCCCGGCGTATGAAAATATCATCGGGCTCTCATCGGGTAAAACCGGTCGAGAACCACAATCCATACGCTTAGCAGATCCGCGCATTGAAATAAATATATTTTTAATCCTCTTCCCCTACGGTTTCAGGCGAACTTGCGAACTAAAATTCGCAGCGAAATTCCCCGCCAGACGAAGTTGATTCAGGCCGGCGGCGGACTAATACCCGCGCGCCGCCGAAACTCGGGCGCCGCCCGGTGTATGAAAATATCATCGGGCTCTCATCGGGTAAATGGTCGAGTACCACAATCCATACGCTTAGCAGATCCGCGCATTGAAATAAATATATATATTTTTTTAATCCCAGGCCCTACGGTCCCTGTGCACGCCGCATATAAAACTGTACCGCCCGGTGTATGAAAATCATCGAGCTGTCACAGGTCCATGCGGCCCCATGGTCGATGCGGCCTCTGCCGCCGGGGTTGTCTTTCGGTAAGATTTTTACGCCGTAGGTGTATAATTATGTTAGGAGTACGATTTCTAATACTATTAGGCTATCAAGATTGATAACATCCAAATGTTGCGAAACGACTTGTACTTTGTTGCGAAAAGACCTATACCTTGTTGCGAAAAGACTTGCCCTGTTGCGAACTGGCTGTTGCGAAAACACACACACAAGTATACAGACACATAACGGGGCCGCCCTAAGATGCTACCCCTTTATTACGCGCTCGAACTCACGGCGCTCCATCACTAGTTGCCAATGAGTGGTCAAGTTTTGATCAATGAATTTTTAACACATTCATCTAGAAGCCATGCTTGAATAAGGAAGGTATCCATACTGTTCATGAACTCTTCACCCTCCGCGTTACAACTGGAAAACACCGATCATGAATATAATTTCCGTTTTTGAGCCGCGTTAAACAGTGCGCCCTAACTTGCCCCGCTTTTGGAATTTGCTCTCTTCGGAAGCTGGTGACCAATTTAGACAAACATAAATAAAATTCTAATTCTATGATATAATAGCTTTCTTTTGACAGTAGAATTGTGATTGTGTGTGCTTCTTGTCTCCCGCGAGGAGGGCTAAATCATACACAATCCAGGTCGTGTTTTCATGGGAAATGGGCGAATTGTACTGAATGCGGCGGCCCGAGTAACAAAATCATTACGAAAAACGACAATGCCAAAATCACAAAAAAACTCTGTGTACGTATTGGGAAACATATTCGACATCACCCTGTGAAGTTTCATTTTTATAGACCGTATGAATCATTTTTAAAGTAACACATATTTTGGGCGTTCGCTTGTCTGCCACGTCTGCCAC
>NC_049980.1:3053936-3055141 GCF_000003815.2 Branchiostoma floridae | reverse complement strand
GAGAGCCCTTGGAGCAGAGAGTAAGTGCTTTGAGTTTGGGCCCCCTAGCGGCTTTTTGGAACTGCAGGCGCCGATTTCCTTTCAAACTCTGGACGAGAATAACTCGAGAAGGTGTTGACGGATCATCATGATTTTTGGTATGTAGGTAGAACACTGCATTCTATGATAGGACTTTCAAACTTGTCACATATGAAGCTGGATATGAGAGAAATGTCGATAGATATTAATGAGAAAATATGAACGTGTTGACGGATCATCATGAGTTTTGTATGTTAGATAGCCTAAGTGAAGACCTACATAATGAGATACTGATTATGCAATGCAAATTACCTGATGTTTTGCAGAATTAGTATTTCGAACAATAATTATGCGAATGAGGAAAGTTAATAAATTCACTCCATTTCATGATGGAACTTGCAAACTTGTCACATATGTAGCTGAGAAAGAGAAAAATGTTGATAAATATCAATTATGCAATGTCGACCTCATTCGCATAATTAATGAGAAAATATTAACTTATCGACAGATCGTCGTGATTTTTGGTATGTATATAGCCTAAGTGAAGACTTACATAATGAGATACTAATTATATAAATTAACAGCTAATTTGCGTAAGTAATAAGAAAAGTTCATAATTGCAATGCATTCCGTGATAGGACTTTCAAAGTTGTCACGTATGTAACTGAGAAAGAGGGCAGAGAGTAGGAGGTGTATGTTTGGGTCCCTTAGCGTCTTCTTTTGGAACTGCAGGAGCCGGTTTAGTTTCAGACTTTGAAAGAGAATAAGTCAAGAAGGGATAAAAGGATCATCATGATTTTTGGTATGCTGATAGCTTAAGTAATGCTTGATACAATTTGATATTGATTATGTAAACTGGGATCTGATTTGCATCATTAATGGCGAAAATTTAAAAACAAACTCCAGGAATATGAAATGAAATGTAATGAGTAACACATTTATGTCTACAGACATCATTCTACATAACAAACTTGGTTTATTTGGCAAAGATACGTCTTCGTGGAACTCTTATTATTGAATATTCCTTGTCTTGATACTAAGTTATGTGCACTGTAGTACAATTATTCTATGGCATGGAAAATGTATGAATGTTTGATGAGGCTACTAAAAGTTATAACGTTATGCATGATACAAAACAACCATTGCGTGACAGTGCCGCTGGGGGTTCCGTGTGTCCAGAATCATCA
>NC_049980.1:3050109-3052659 GCF_000003815.2 Branchiostoma floridae | reverse complement strand
CAGAGGTTCTTGAGTTATGTTGACCACAAATATCCGGAAACACAAACAAACACACAGACAGACAGATACACCCAAAACTATATGACCACAACTATCCGGAAACACAAACAAACACACACACAGACAGACACACAGAAAGACACACCCAAAACTATATCTCCATTTTTCATGGAGATAACAAGACGTCAGACTCGTAGTGCTTCCAATGGTATACATGTACTTGTTCGAATGTTCAAATCAGCCCGAATCCAATATGAGTTCTTTCCTGAAAACCGTTTGTAATGGACTAGTTCATTATGTTATGTTTGTAATGATGCACTTTTATGTATCTCTCTCTCTCTGTCAGTCAGTCGATACAGACTATGACACTTATCTACGCAGAAAGAAAACCGTCAGAGACGATTACAATACAGAAGTGTACAAATTAGATACAAAATGCATATATATGTACTGTAAGTAGTTGTTATACATGTAGACCTACGAAAGTCGCTGTACTTTCGTCGTGTCAATAAATATTGTATAAAGCTTAAAAGCTGCATCTTAACTTAACAATTACTAATTACTTTTATGTATTATAGTGGTAAATATTATAGTGTCAACCGTTTTTACATATCAACAGCTATGAGTAAGCTATGATAAGCGTTAAACCATATGATAGATTATCATAACAAAAGATACATTACGAAAATATCACAGTGAAATTTCTTTATCAAGATTAGTAAGCTTGTACTATGTCGCATAGATCATTGTACTATGGGCTGTTCTTGCATCACAATCGTCACGAATGTTTCTAACTATTCTAATCAAGTAATCCCAAGCGCAGGTATAGAAAGTTAACAAATCTAATCAAGAACAGGTGAGAAAGATTAAGGGAAACAGGTGAGGCCTGCCACGTGTATACATGCAGACAGTCCAAGTGTGTGTGTCCGGCTATTTGTGGTCAGCATAACTTTAGAACATCTGGATGGATGTAATGATATTTGGTATGTCGGTAGGTGTTTGGAGGACAAAGGTCAAGGTCGATTTTGAGCCCCCTGGTCTGTGACCTTGGTACTGCAGCAGAACTTCGATTTTTGTATCTTTTGACCTGAATGGGCTATGGTCTTGATTTTTCCCGGTGCGTAGCACCGGGTTTGTGCCTGGAGAAGCGGTTGGTTCAACGTTCGGTTCAACCGTCCAACCGTCCAACCATTCAACCGTTAAACTCCAGCTCCGACCCGCACGGTCCAGCTCTTGCCCGCACGGCCCAGCTCTTGCCCGCACTGATTCCCTCCGGCCCGCACGTTCCAGCTCCGGCCCCCACGTTCCAGCTCCGGCCCGCACGTTCCAGCTCCGGTCGCACGGTCCAGCTCCGGCCCGCACGGTCCAGCTCCGGCCCACACGGTCCCTTTTTCACTAAAAAATTGCCCAAAAAAGTTTAAAAGTTGCCCATTTCAAGAAAATTTCGGAACGATATGCAAAACTTTTAGCGCATTCGTTGGCTAACATGTTCATCCCCTGACCGAATATGACGGCCCAAAACCCGCTGGTTTTTGAGATTACCCCATACCTCCAGCCGCGATACCATAAGTCAGGCGCGCCTAGGCGTACGTAGAACGCCATACTAATACTATCAAAGTTTCCGCTTTACGCACTGAAGGAACGCACGATCTTGAATAAATACAGATAACATGGATAACATGACTGTCCTTTTCTACCGGGCTGAAGTTAGCAGCCCATTTAGCAGCCGATTTTAGCAGCCGATTTTGACCTAGAGGAAAGGTAGCATCCGATTCGACTACAAGTATTTTTATTTTTTTTTTACGATTTAGCGCAATCGAACACATTTTTCAACGTTAGCGTTGACAAAAGTTAAAAAATAGTATTTTTCCAACAATTTGAGTTTGTTATCGTTAAGTCGCAATTCTTAGTTTAGCAAGTAACAGCAAAATTTAAAAAAAAAAACTCCAGCAGCGACACCTACCCGAGTGAGTGTACTTACGTAAAATCGGCTGCTATACGGCTTGTAGAGCGATATGCTACTTATCTAAACGTGGCCCGTGAACTTGTGAGGCCAATTTAGATAAATTATACCCTAACGTATTCAATACAAATATAAAATCTTACGGGCCGCATTTAATTAATGAACTAGAGGGAAACTAACTGATAGGAAATACGCAAGCAAGGGGGGGGGGGCATAAAATCGGCTGCTAAACTGCTTGTAGAGCAATCTGCTGCTTATCTAAACGTTGCCCGTGAACTTGTAAGTGCAATTTAAATAGCTTATACCCTAACGTATCCAATACAAGTGTCAGATCTCACGGGTCGGATTTAATTTATGAACAAGAGGGGAACTAACTGATAGGAAATACGTACCCAAAGGGGGGGGGGGGCGAACCATCCGCCGCTAAAGTGTTTATTTCGCAATCTTCTGATTATCTAAACGGGGCCCGTGAATTTGCAAATGTTATATAAAAAGCTTACCCCCTCACATTTACAATAACATGTCCGGCCTTGGCGGGTGCATTTTAATTAACGAACAAATTAGACGTTCCTGGTTTTCACCCCCAA
>NC_049980.1:3021013-3049214 GCF_000003815.2 Branchiostoma floridae | reverse complement strand
GTGGGAGATGCCCGCAAACGTATGATTAATCAATTAGATCGCTCTAGTTCATTAATTAAATCCGGCCGGTAAGTTCGATACCTGTATTGAATACGTTAGGGTATAAGCTATCTAAATTGCACTTACAAGTTCACGGGCAACGTTTAGATAAGCGGCAGATTGCTCTACAAGCCGTATAGCAGCCGATTTTTAGCGCCCCCTATGCTTGCCGATTTCTTATCAATTAGATCGCTCTAGTTCATTAATCAAATCCGGCCCGTAAGATTTGATACTTGTATTGAATACGTTAGGGTATAAGCTATCTAAATTACACTTACAAGTTCACGGGCCACGTTCAGATAAGTAGCAGATTGCTCTACAAGCAGTTTAGAAGCCGATTTTTGCGCTCCCTTGGCTCAGTGTAGAAACTGCTTCAATTCAATTAGTTCATTAATTAAATCCTGCCCGTAAGATTTGATACTCGTATTGAATACGTTAGGGTATAAGCTATCTAAATATTACTTACAAGTTCACGGGCCACGTTTAGATAAGTAGCAGATTGCTCTACAAGCCGTATAGCAGCCGATTTAGCGCCCCCTATGCTTGCCGATTTCTTATCAATTATATCGCTCTAGTTCATTAATCAAATCCGGCCCGTAAGTTTCGATACTTGTATTGAATACGTTAGAGTATAAGCTATCTAAATTGCACTTACAAGTTCACAGCCCACGTTCAGATAAGTAGCAGATTGCTCTACAAACCGTATAGCAGCCGATTTGACTGCCCCCCCCCCCCCCGTTTTGCTTGCGTATTTCCTATCAGTTAGTTCCCCTCTAGTTCATGAATTAAATGCGGCCCGTAAGATTTGATACTCGTATTGAATACGTTAGGGTATAAGCTATCTAAATTGCACTTACAAGTTCACGGGCCACGTTTATATAAGTAGCAGATTGCTCTACAAGCAGCTTAGCAGCCGATTTTTGCGCTGCCTTGGCTCAGTGTAGAAACTGCTTCAACTCAATTAGTTCATTAATTAAATCCGGCCCGTAAGATTTGATACTTGTATTGAATACGTTAGGGTATAAGCTATCTAAATTGCACTTACAAGTTCACGGGCCACGTTTAGATAAGTAGCAGATTGCAATACAAGCCATATAGCAGCAGATTTTACGCTCCCCCCCCCCCCCTCTGCTTTCGTATTTCCTATCAGTTAGTATCCCCTCTAGTTTATTAATTAAATCCGGCCCGTAAGATTTGATACTTGTATTGAATACGTTAGAGTATAAGCTATCTAAATTGCACTTACAAGTTCACGGGCCACGTTTAGATAAGCAGCAGATTGCAATACAAGCAGTTTAGCAGGCCGATTTTACTCCCTTTGGTTACGTATTTCCTATCAGTTAGTTCCCCTCTTGTTCATTAATCAAATCCGACCCGTGAGATCTGACACTTGTATTGGATACGTTAGTGTATAAGCTATCTAAATTGCACTTACAAGTCCACGGGCAACGTTTAGATAAGCAGCAGATTGCTCTACAAGCAGTTTAGCAGCCGATTTTATGCCCCCCCCCCCCCTTGCTTGCGTATTTCATATCAGTTTAATAGTTCCACTCTAGTTCATTAATTAAATCCGGCCCGTAAGATTTGATACTTGTATTGAATACGTTAGGGTATAAGCTATCTAAATTGCCCTCACAAGTTCACGGGCCACGTTTAGATAAGTAGCATATCGCTCTACAAGCCGTATAGCAGCCGATTTTACGTAAGTACACTCACTCCGGTAGGTGTCGCTGCTGGAGTTTTTTTTAATTTTGCTGTTATTTGCTAAACTAAGAATTACGACTTAACGATAACAAACTCAAATTGTTGGAAAAAATACTATTTCATAACTTTTGTCAACGCTAACGTTGAAAAATGTGTTCAATCGGGCTAAATCGTAAAAAAAAAAAATATATATATATGTAGTCGAATCGAATGCTACCTTTCCTCTAAGTCACAATCGGCTGCTAAAATCGGCTGCTAAAATCGGCTGCTAAATGGGCTGCTAACTTCAGCCCGGTTCCATACCTTTGCAAGAAGTAAATCTTATGTAATGTTTTTTAATAGAGGACAGACTAATTCAGTAATTCGATGTTTTTTCATGTGATTTTGTTTAACATTCAGGCTTTTTCAAAAATACGCACCGGGCAGCTTTTTTCAGAAGCTTTCTTGTTTGGTGACAGATAGCTGTGACGTATTAAAGGAAGATGGTATATAGGCTTGGGTCCCCTAGCGGATTGCTCTGGAATGCAGGGTCAATTCAGTCAAAATCATCCAAGGAGCATAACGGAACATAGGAACGATGGATTTCCATGACAGTTAGCATATTGGTATGTTTGGCAGAGATGTACACAATGAAGTGCAAATTATGCAAATTTGTACTTGATTTACATACGTAATGAGGAAAATCTATATTTCCAGCCTTTTCTGGCATAGGACTGAAATACATGTAACATTTGTAATTTGGGCAGGTGGAACATTAGCAGATTCCAATTAGTCTTGATTAATTCTTATCGAATATCATTTTAACAACAATTGAAAAAAACAAATCACACATCAACCAAACCACAAACCAAATCACACATCAACTTTGTCCCTTTATATATGCTGCCACTCTGGTCGCCCTTCAACACAGGTCTGAGTGATGAGTGTACATAATGAATGAATGTAATGATGTAATAATGATAATAATAAAGTTTATTGCAAATTCATGCCCATTGGGCTAATTGCAAGAAAAGAATGACTAATTACATGAGATGAATAAATGTGGTCTGAATACATGTAGATAAACTAAATTCTAACATACACATATTAAGTGGATGAATATACATACGATACATAATGCGGTACTCCCTACTAAGTCTACGTAACTATTACAGGGTTTGACTTCTTTCTTGAAGACATTTGAAAATGAAATGCCCCATGTGTTCTATAATAGATTGATCCCTTGATGTTAGTAGGAAGAGAATCTTTTGTGGCGTTTTTAACAATGAAAATGTTGGTGTGATTTCGGTCACTCTATCAAATAGCCTTTTTCTTTCGGCTTCGAATTGGGGCATTCACAAATAAAATGTGTTTCATTTTCAACTGCATTCATTGTGCACTGCTTACAAATTCTTTCTTGAACAGGTAGCTTTTTGTATCTTCCTTTCTCTATTTCTAACGGGTGCGAACTAATTCGTAACTTACATATTGCTGAGCGGTAATCATAATTATTATGGTACAAGTAGTTTTCCATGTCATATGTTGTTTTTAAGTTTTTGTAAAATCTAAGTTTTCCTTCGTCTACAGATAACTTGTAAAAGAAAGTTTGAGTATACATGTCATTCAACATTCTCCTTAACAATGTACATGAATAACTGCTGTCTATGATGTCGGTATTCCAGATGTATGAATAGCCGCTGTTATCAAGTACAATAATAGATGATACATGTATAAGTTTTGTTGCAAATTCTTGCCCGAGGGCTAACTACAAGTGACAAAAATGACATACAAATAATGGTAACGTTAAACAGTGTAGTAATCGTAACTCTAGTCTAACTTAAACTAGTTAAAGACGTAACTTATCATGACTTCTTTTTCTGAGACAGTGGAAGACGAAAGATCCCACTTTTTCTGTAATGTGTGGGTTTTGCGACGTTGAAAGGAGACTAGTTTTCTTTTTGTCTGTAAACGTGGAGGTATTAGGAGAAAATTTGGTGGCTTCTTTTATGAAAGAGCTCTTTTTTTCTCTTGATCATAGAAGGGGCACTTTGAGATAAAATGTGTTTCGTCTTCTACCATATCTAATGTACAGTATTTACAAGTTCTTTCATACACGGAATGAGTAAGTGTGCAGGTAATGAATAAGTAAAAGTGTGCAGGTTGTGATGTCGCTGGAAACAGGACAGGCCATTGGCCACCGATGACCGAGTCAACATTCAACATGGCGGCGCCCATAGACGACAGCAAACACAGAACAGTTTTCGCTACCGCGAACCTGTAATACCGCGAACCTGTAATGATTATAGCGTAAAGCGTTGTCAGGACCCCCATACAGACCCTCACGTGAAGGCAACATATAGCTGTGTGTTTTCTCCTGGTCGCCTGGGGGAGCTTTACGTAACCTGCTGCCGCCCTCACACATACCTAAACTCTGACAATTCATGACGTCACCGGCTGGCGGGATACATCGCATGTTGGGGGTGTTTTTCCATATCGTCTTTATGTAACTTACAACTTTATATCAATACATCAGAAAATCTTTTTTTCGACATCAAAGACAATGTCATATTTCAAATCATTTTTGAAATATTACGACATATTAAAGTATTTTTTACGCAGGGTAAATCAAAATCTCCTTTCTTTATGATTAACACCCCCATAATTTGAAAACGTTGATCAGTTACTGTTAATGGCGACGGGGAATGAGTCAAGGGAGGAAGATCGGCGGGTGATCCGGCGTGAACGCAGCTCTAGCGACACTCCAGCCCTGCTTGACTCCAGGAATAAGGAAACAGTAGAATCAGGTAAGCGTTATGTTCCTTCACAAACCAGCAAAAAGAACGTTATCGTGAGAAAACGGCGTAATTGTAAAGACTGTTCCCTGTAAGTTTCGAAGTCACAACAATCATGGCGGAATAGCCCCGGAAGATGGGGGATGAAAAATCGATCTGAAGCGCGTTTAGCCGGGTATATTTGTGTGCTAACGGCCTGTTAGCGTGTTGTACACAGCAAAACTGACAAGGATGTCTCCTTGGGGGATTCCTGAGATGCTTTTTGGCTACGATTGGGTGACGTGTAACTGTTCGTCTAAAATTCTGAGATATTAGCCCCGACTGTGCCCCTCCTCCTTCATGTCGAAATAATTTTATGTACCAACTGGATCTCCGCTGCCGATTCTTCTGTCAAAATCGCCTTAGTGCCCTGTAAGCAAGGACACGTTACAAATAACACTAAAAATTGTTTATTTGTAGTGATTGGTTTTATTTTGGGGCAGTACAGACATGATTCATGAACATCCGCTTGATTCCCTGTGTTGTACTGATACCTGCAGTTAGAGGGCAGGCAGCTACAGATGGGAAACCTGTGAACATCCCGCCAAAATAACACACTTAGGCTTCTGCTCTTAGTGACTCTTACTGTTGTAATGGGTAGACTTTCATGATTGGAAGAGTAGCAAAAATTCTGAATTCTCCTGTTTTATTGAAATTTTAATTCTATTCAAATGCAAAAGTGCATGCTTCAATCACCTTTAGAAGAATTAGAGAATGAGTGATAATAATGTTACTTGTCATGTTTACAACTAATACAAGTAAATTTTATCATCCTTATATGATGATCCTACAAGATTGGAAAGGAATATTTGGGAGGATAAGTGGGAAGAATGTTTAACAAGACTCTACTGACTTTAGCTACTTTGCTGTCTGGGTGTGAATTACATAATAAGTGTTTGTGTTCTTGTAACAGTGTGTGACGGATTTTGACATTCCAAATTGTAACTTGACTCAAATCATGGGTGGATTCATAGCAGTCTAACCAGCATATTAATTTGAAACTAACTTAGTAAGGTGATTGACAGGTGTTGGTCATTGTGTCTTCTCCATTCACGTCTGCAGATTTGAGCAGATTTGGGGGAACAAGGCCTGTGCTATGCTGAAGCGTAGATCACGTTCCCGCAAGCATGGTTAGTAAAACTTCGACCTAACCAACCCACTAACTAACACCGCCAGTTGGAACCTGTTTACACACATCCTTTAGGGTCAGAGATCAGGGTGAAATCAGAACATCCACCGAAAGGTGCATCAGCTGCTAGTATCAACAAACATCAAAAATGTTTGAGGGCTCGGCTCAGCAGCTACTAGTATGCAGATACCTGATGATACCTGATTGCACTGTTTTTTTTTGCTGATTTTTCGTTTGCTTTGGCGGGTGGTCTCTGATTCCAAATCTCATTCCCTTGCTATTTGTATTGCCCTGATATTGTCACTTTTTACTTTTTTTTATCAGTTATCATTGATCATAATGGAAATGCAGTTGTGAAAACAAACCCTGCCCAAAACAGTTTACCAGTAAAAGAGGAATCATCAGTGTTATACTCTTGTGTCCCAAATTAAAGTACTGGGATGTTGATTTTTTTCAGCCGCAAAATCCACCTGGTACGTTCTTATTTTGGATGGTACCTTTATTTTAGTTTTTTTAAAATATATTATTAGGGCTTTGCTAACCAGGGACCCCCGAAATATTGAAAGTTTGGCTTTATCTGCGCATATCTCCGCGGTATGTTTGCTCAAAATTCACTATTTTTTTAGAGAACCGGCACGGATTTCCCTAATGCTATGACCCAAACATTCTACTATTCCAAATGGTTATGCCATACCCATAACATATTGGTCGATTTTACAATGCGCTACAAAATAATTGTTGTTATTGGGAGAAAGTAAGACGCCACACTGACGTTTGAAACACAATCTGTATATAACCAACTTTTACACTTTACAGTCTATGTTTACATCGTAAACCAAAACAAATTTGACAGAAAACATGTCATACCAGCACCATGTGCACGGGGACTTTCTGGCCGTGTGGTTCCATTCACTATCGGCAGCAACATAAGAAATAACGGACGTAAAACAACAACTATAACTTCGCTTCACAACTATAACTTCGCTTCCCTTGTGATATGAGTTTTAAGGCTGCAAATTCTCCAAAACGGCAGGACTTTGTCGGTAGAAACAGCTGGAAACGTGTTCCAACCGATCCAACATGGCTGCCAGTAAAACTAGCATCTTATTGTATTTAGCAGATTCCCATTTACCGTAAATGGGTGAAATTTCAAAAAGATTGTGTTTTGGGTTGACGATGGGGACAGAATGCCATTTATATTTTCGGAGTGTTAACGTTCAAAAATAATTGTAAGATTTTCTCATTTTAGCGGTTTCTTCTTCTAGTGTCAAAATATAATCTGTAACATATTTTATAAGTTATTGTGGCCTGAGATGCTGAGCTAGTTTTACAGACAAGCTTTCACAAAAACTTTGTTTTTGGTACCAACCTCCTTGTCGACACTATCGAAGAGGAGTTTATGAAAAAAATGCTTTTTTGTTCCTTTTGGGGGTGTTGATATATGTTTTAATTGGTGGTAATGAGTATAGAAATTTGTTTGAGTACTAGCGGCTATATAATGATTTTAATGATATGTAACAATTTTCATTAATTACCTGCTTCAAGTTCCAAGTAGAAAATGCATGAATCATGTAAATTTTCACTTGTGGCCCCCGGTTAGGAGTCATAGCGGGGAACCTATGCCCAGTTTTTCAACAGCAGGGGTACTATATAAATTTATTACTTTTATATATTTTTTCCGTTTTTGAGGCTACCAACTTCAATTTTGCTGAAGACTTTTGTAGCCTATATAGAAAAGTTGTGTAAAGTGCCTTTCCCACGGGCACAAGATCGGTGACACGGCGGGGTTAGAATTCAGGACCTTCTGGGCCTCAGTCAAACGTGCTGCCGATTGCGCCACGCGGTCCCACAAATATATACCTTTTTTTACATACGGTCCTTATTACAAAATGGAGAGAATGTTATAATTCGAAAAAGATATTTATAGTTACTCTGTTCATTATCTATACAAGTAACTGATAATCATACGGTGCTCAGGCATAAGTAAATAAAAAGAAACTACCTGCTTCTTTCCCTTGGACAGATTAGTAGCATGGACACAGTTTACATGTCAATTTAGTAATTTTCCGGGGTGGGTTCTTTACGGGGATACATTTATTAGATTTTGAAGACTTGTGTGGGGGGATGTTTATTTATATTATATTACACTCCAGTCATAACTGAAGGGTCGTGGTAACTTCCCCATGATTACTATTATTAGTATTACATTCCCAAACGTTTTACCAGTGGGTATGTCATTATTGCAGAATTTCAACTTATTTGGAGACATTTTGTTGAAATTGTTTATATTTTAGCCAAAAATGTAAAAATTCATACTTCCAACAGAGACCACCAATTCCAAGTGATTCTCCAAGGAAATGCCTGTGGAACCAAGCCCTGGCTCTCTGCACACAGACTGGTTCCAAACTGTGTCACAAGATAAACAGCTTATCATAGCCCAGGGCTCGAAATTCATTTTTGGGATTAGGTGCACTGGTGCACCCAGCTTAAAAAATTGGGTGCACCAAATTTTTTTTGGGTGCACCACATAAAATAAAGTAGAATGTCAGAAGAAAACTAAGTACAAAACTTAATCACAAGCTATTGAATTCTTAAACAAGTACCATGACACATTTTATCATCTTTCTAACACTTGATGTTAAGAATATGATGTATACTAGACATACTTTGATATCTTTACATACATAAACCTAAGAAAATATTTGGGTGCACCCTGTGCACCCACAGAAAATAATTGGGTGCACAGCTTCCATTTTGGGTGCACCTGGGTGCACATGCACCCAGTATTTCGAGCCCTGTAGCCAGTATACATGTAGCTCCAGCATTGATGGCTAAATATACCATACATTGTATCATGTTGGTTTTGTTTAAACCCTTAGCAACACCAGTTAGTCTTTGTCTCTTTGACTCTTTTCATTAGACTGCAATCACTGAGCAACCAAATTTGGATTTGTTAGTGTGACTCTTTTCATGATTGGAATATGGTGCAAGAATGTACACAAAACATAAAAACTTTTGTTCTTTGTCTATGAAATTTGTTTGACGGATCTTAAAAAATGTGTGATTACTCAGTGGTTAGGGTTGGGGTTTTGTGCGCGTGAAAAATGTGCGCGTGAAAACTTGCGCGTGAAAAATCTGCGCATGACAATATGCAAATAAGCTGATTCCCAAGGGATTTAAAAAGTTTCAGCAATTTTAAACTTAAAAAGCTCAAACAAGATGGCACAGAATGGAATTAAGCATTGTATTTTTGCATTCTTGAGTACAAAATCTTGATCTGATTGATTTTCAAGTGATGTTAAGTTTAAATGGTAAGTTGTCACGCGCAAAAAAGTTTGCAATTTGTGCGTGAAACAATCTGCTTCAAAAAAGATGAAATGAAGCTTCTAGAATGGAGAAAAGCCTCAAATTGTAACTTTTTACAATATAAAACCTCATACAAGTAATTTTTCCATGTATTTCTGTAAAATTTGTGTCATTTTGGATTGTTCAAAATATGCAAATGAACCTATTCCCAAGGGATCTAAAAATCGGGTTTTTATATATGGGAAATTATATGGGATGGGGTTTTGTGCGCGTGAAAAAGTTGCGCGTGAAAAGTTGCGCGTGAAAAATCTGCGCGTGACAATATGCAAATTAGCTGATTCCCAAGGGATTAAAAAAGTTTCTGCAGTTTTATACTTAAAAGCTCAAACAAGATGGCACAAAATGGAATTAAGTATCAGATTGTTGCATTATTGAGTACAAAATCTCGATCTGAGTGATTTTAAAGTGATTTTTAAATGTAAAGTTTTCACGCGCAAAAAAGTTTGAAATTTGCGCGTGAAACAATCTTCTTTAAAAAAGAGAAAATGAAGCTTCTAAAATGGAGAAAAGCCTCAAATTGTTATTTTACAATATAAAATTTGAGTAATTTTTCCATGTATTTCTGTCAAATTTAGGTGATTTTGAAATGTTCAAAATATGCAAATTAACCTATTCCCAAGGGATCTAAAAATTAGGGTTTTTTTCAAACCCAAAATTCAGGTAACAGATGGGAAATTATATCATAGGTTCAAATTTTTCTGCCTTAGAATTCCTTGCTGCACATTTTCTGACATATTTCAGGAACTTTATTTTTCACGCGCAAATTTTTCACGCGCACGCGCATATTCTCCACGCGCAGAAAACCCGTTCCCAATTATATCATAGGATCAAATTTTTCTGCCATAGATTTCCTTGCTGCACATTTTCTGACATATATCAGGAACTTTATTTTTTCACGCGCAAATTTTTCACGCGCACGCGCAAATTCTCCACGCGCAGAAAACCCGTTCCCAGTGGTTACAGCCTGTAGTGAAAGGAGACATGCGCTAATATGTTAACCGCAGTTTTGTGTTTTGCATTGAACCCACAGGCTGGGAACGCCGTCCATGGTCAGAAAGCCAGACACTGTTTGTTTTGCTATTGTTATGATTGTTGACGATGTGTGTTGGCGCCCTTTTGCATATGATAATCTCATTTATCACAGCACCGGGAATCCTGACCGAGTTTCTTCAAGTTCGCTATCAGCAACATGGTGTAAGAATAACTCATTCACATAAGAGATGGTAGACGTTAAAACAAGTATAACTTTGCTTCCTTCTGATATGAGTTTTGAGACTGCATTTGAAACAGACAGACGTACAAGACTTAAACATAACCTTGCCATTCTGGGGAGGGGGTAGTGAGGAGTACTCTATGGGGCTCAAGGGCATGCTCTATCTGAAAATTTTTAAACCCTCTAAAATGTAATTTTCCACAATTTAAGAGGAAAATCATGCAGTAAAGATTGTATGTTCAGGGGTGCCTAAGCATTTGCACGAACCCTATGAAATTCATACGAATATTATGTGATACGCACGAATCACTATGCGAAAACGCACGAATAGTATGAAATTCGCACGAATCACTGCAAAAACGCACAAATATTATGAAATTTGCACGAATCACTATGTGATACACACGAACCTTATGAGATTTGCACGAACCTTATGCAAAATTGCGCAACCACTGCCGGGGTCACGTGACAGACGGAGCGGAATTTTCAAGATGGCGGCTTCAATCAGTGGCGACTGAAAATACGATGTAACACGCCGAAATGAAGCAAAACGTGTGACGGTAAATGTCCATTCCATGCCTTGAAATATAAATATCACGGGTAGAAACGCTCAAAATCATGCCTCCTACCGGCTGCCGTTTTTGCATAAGGTTCGTACAAATCTCATAAGGTTCGTGTGTAGTGGTGCGTACCGAAGCTCACGTTCCGGTTCAGGTCCGGACTCGAGTCCAAAGATTCCGGTTCAGGTCCGGACTTATAAGTCCGGTTTTTGACGGTCGCTAATTTTCCCATATAGACACAAGCATAAAGCGACTTGCTCTAGGCGACACATAATTTGCGTCTCCGGCGCCCGCAACCACATTCGACCGGGCCGCATGCTATAGAAATATTGCCAAAGACGACTACATCATTCTCAAAGTTGTTGAAACATCGACTTTTAATGAAAACTATCGGGAAAACACAGCAAAATCCGACCTTTTCCGCTTGTTTTTTGACGGCCGAAATTTCAAAATGGCGCTTGCGAGGTCATAGGGGTCAATAGGATAGCCTACTGTAATGCGGGAAGAAATGATGCGTGCGGTGTTTTTATACTCTACATTCAACCTTACAAATTAATTGTAACTTTATTCGTTACAAACATAAGGCAGGACTCCCCCAGGAGGTATAAAATAAGTTTATGAACTCAAACTTCTTTTTAACAAAACGTGTCGGTGTTTCTTTTTAACAAGCTGCTCACCCATGCTTTCAGTGAAGTATCCCGGCAAGCGGCAAATGTCAACAGTCGCCGGAGATTTGTTTTAGCTTGTTTATCTCGGAAATTTTCTTCATTTTCAGAAGATATGGGACTTAAAACCCATACCAGGAGATAAAGAAACCCACATACTTTATTTTCATGGGTAATATTGCTAAAGTGAACCTGTCATTTTTGCCGCGTTGCCGGATTTTAAAAGAAGGTTTCCGTGGCGCGACCATGTGCTTGGCCCGCTTATGGCGGTAGGACAATTTATTTTCGCAGAAATACGTTATTTTCTGGCCCGTTGACTGCAATTAATAAAGTTACATAGGCATCTTGCGTTGTTTCTAGATGATACTAGTACACAACAAGAAAGAGATTTCCGGTTTTCCAGAAAACCGGTTTTCGACAGTCCGGTTTTAACCTGACTTGAACCGAAAGTTATAGCAAGTCCAAGTCCGGTTCGGCGAACCGGTACGCACCACTATTCGTGTGTATCACATAGTGATTCGTGCGAATTTCATAATATTCGTGCGTTTTCGCATAGTGGTTCGTGCGAATTTCATAATATTCGTGCGTTTTTGCATAATGATTCGTGCGTATCACATAATATTCGTACGAATTTCATAGGGTTCGTGCAAATGCTTAGGCACCCCTGATGTTGGTTGCTTCTTTTACTCCGGTCATTGTCATTGACGACTGCCCTCTCTCCCAGAGTACCTATAACTATAGTATAAGCACGGGGAATTTGCCCCTCGTGATCTGGCCACGGTATCAGTAGTATTTCTCCAGACATTTAACATTGTTTTTCTGCCATGTTGCCAATTTAAAGGAAGGTTCCCGTCTTGTTGAGCGTGAATGTACAATGCTTTTTGTGGCAATAATTTGAGTTAAGGCAAACCTTCGCAAATATATGAATAGCTCCCAAACTTATTTCTCGCCCCTTGGCTCTGATTCATAAGTAAAGATAGGCAATTGCTATTGTTAACACGAAAATCGTATTTGAAACTCTCGTAGGGTGTCGGCTTCTCTACCGAAAACAGCGATGGACCATTGTCTTGAGTGTTGCCCATTCACAAGTTTTGACCATTCTCCTACGCAGAGGGACCACAGTCGTGTCAAAACAACTTGTGTTACCTCTGCTTTCTTGTGCAATCAGACCACAGGGATAAACAAGTCCACTAGCCCTATTGTCCAGGGCAAGTGAAAGTGCTGTTCGGGCAAGTGCATGTCCTAGCCCACTTGTCCGATCGGGCAAGTAAGATTTTTCCATTGATTTTAGTGCAATTTTGGTATAACGGTTACTTGTTACTTTTTACAGTCATGACATCAAGCAATTGTCTACAGAGAATTCCATTGCTGGAAGTGAAAATGCATATACTAGTAACAGTGACATTTGAATTTTGGGCAAGTGAAAAATTGGTTCGGGCAAGTACAATTTTTATGTGCTTGCCCGATAGGACAAGTGGATTTTAGAAAACTTGTTCAACCCTGGACCAGTTATCTTGTATTCAAATGAAAGCAAGCTTGTAAATGATTAAAGGAAATCCGTGTCCGTCTTGCCTTGCGGCTCACCACTCTCCTTCTATAGGCCACACCAATTTAATTTCTTGGTTCTCGAATTTCTGGACCATTTTTTTCCGATTTGGAAAAAAAAAAATTAGTCCCAAGAAAAATAATATACCCTTATGTCCCAAATAAACGAACTAGGACGTTGTTTTTTTCAGCCGCAAAATCCACCCGGTACGTTCTTATTTGGACAGATCGTTTATTATTTATTTCAAAAATTGGGGCTTTGCTAACCAGGGACTCCGGAAATATTGAAAGTTTTGGTTTTCCTGTCCATATTACCTGGCATTTTTGTTCAAAATTCACTATTTTTCGGGCAAAGCTGCACACATTTCCCCGCCGCTATGGAGGTATGTCCAGAAAAGGGGTAAATGTACGAAGTTAGTGTGTACGAAGTTGTACGAACTTGCATGAAGTTAAAGGTAGATATAGACCGTAATCGGTAAACTTCGGAAGTTTTAAGTGACGTCATCTAACTTTGTACAGGTAGGCAGGGTTGGTGTACGATGTACGATGTACGAAGTTAACAAATCTAACTTAGTACAGAGGGGCAGGGTTGATGTACGATGTACGATGTACGAAGTTGAAAAATCTAACTTAGTACAGCGGGGCAGGGTTGGTGTACGATGTACGATGTACGAAGTTAAAAAATCTAACTTAGTACAGAGGGCAGGGTTGATGAACGATGTACGATGTACGAAGTTAAAAAAATCTAACTTAGTACAGAGGGGCAGGGTTGGTGTACGATGTACGATGTACGAAGTTAAAAAAATCTAACTTAGTACAGAGGGGTAGGGTTGATGTACGATGTACGATGTACGAAGTTAAAAAATCTAACTTAGTACAGAGGGCAGGGTTGATGTACGATGTACGATGTACGAAGTTAAAAAATCTAACTTAGTACAGAGGGGCAGGGTTGGTGTACGATGTACGATGTACGATGTACGAAGTTAAAAAAATCTAACTTAGTACAGAGGGGCAGGGTTGATGTACGATGTACGATGTACGCGGCTTTGACCCAAACATGAGTAGCGTACGCGGTAACGTTACTCTTTCGGTGATTTCGGTCCATCTCGCTATGACGCTACGAAGTAAATGTTGTTCTTGGGGGAAAATAAGACACCACACTGACGTTTTGAAATACAATTTTTACATAAATAACTTTTAGTTTTAATTTAGTAGTAGTTTACAGTCTCTGTTTACATCGTAAACCAGCACCTTGCATGAGGAAATTCCGGTCTTGTGGTTCCATGCGCTTTCGGCCGCGAGGCGGAAGAGTGATACGTTCACATAATAAATGCTGGACGTAAAAATAACTATAACTTCGTTTCCCTTGTGATAAGAGTTTTGACGTCGCAAATTGTCCAAAACGGCAGGAATTCGTCGGTAAAAACAGCAAGTTCATATTTTTCATATTTTTTCTAAGCTTCGAACCGCGACAAAAACTTTCCTCTGTAGATGCATGTGCCATTATGCCGAGATGGTCACGTCGAAATAAACTTTCTCTACGTATGCTTATTTCTTTGACAAAAATCAGCCTTAGTCTAGTTTTCACATAACTAACGTTCATGTAATAGATTTTAATTGTTTTTATACCGTAATCGCTGTATTTTATGCTAAACTTCAGAATTCTTGTTGCGACATTTTACCTTGGTAAAAATGGAGTCGTCCATTGACCCCTAGTGACCTTCTTTTGCTGCAGCGACGCCATCTTGGCAAATTACGCAAAGACGGAGATAATTTTCCATTTTTGGCCCGCGGAATACGAAAATTGGGACAGCGCACATGCATTTCAAGAACCTAAAACATCAGATACATGAACGGACGGTCTATTTGTAAAATCTGTCCATATAGTCTTCCAGTCTGCACAGAAATGACGATGTAGAGAAGGGTAGAAGTGCAAAGAGTCTGAGATGAGAAAAAACGCCAACATAATTTGGTGGAAAAACTTCGCATAAAATCACATAATTTTGTATAATGTTTCTTTATTCAACGTTTCCTTCGTAAATCGTCCAAGTTGAGCCTACATTTTGTTGATGTAGTGCAGAAATTGAAAAAAAAAAGTGAACCCGGCCAGTCGCGCCGGTGACCGCTATCGGCAGTGTTGTTGGCATAGCGGCCGGACCGAAAATCGTCTGGCCGCGACCGCATTCGACAGGTGACTGCTATAGACTATTTCTTAATGTTTAGGTCAATGGGAAAAATCCAAGGAACCGAAGAAAACAGGTAGCCCCTATACTCAGGTGACCCATAAGGCAGGTTTCACTGTACCTTATATTACAAAATGGAGAAAATATCATAATTCGAACAAGATAATTTTTCTATCCATAGTTCTTCAATTCATTATTTATACAACTGATGTGGTTCTTAGGCATAAATAAATAAAAAGAACCTACCTGCTTATCATCTTCTTTTCTTTGAACAGAAGTAGCATGGTCACAGTTAAATACTTGTCAATTTTCCGGGGGGTATGTTTATTCCGGGGGGTATGTTTATTAGATATTGAAGATTTGTCCGGGGGGTATGTTTATTCCGGGGGGTATGTTTATTAGGGACATGAGAGTAGGGTTGATGTACGATGTACGAAGTTAAAAAATCTAACTTAGTACAGAGGGCAGGGTTGATGTACGATGTACGATGTACGAAGTTAAAAAATCTAACTTAGTACAGAGGGGCAGGGTTGGTGTACGATGTACGATGTACGAAGTTAAAAAAATCTAACTTAGTACAGAGGGGCAGGGTTGATGTACGATGTACGATGTACGAAGTTGAAAAATCTAACTTAGTACAGAGGGGCAGGGTTGATGTACGATGTACGATGTACGAAGTTTAAAAAATCTAAATTAATGTTCAGCAAAAGATAAATGCAATACATGTTGCATTTTTATCATTTTCAGACAAAACATCGTTATTCTACATATTTCACATTTTACTGCGTACAGAGTTAGCATAACCCACAGCATAGTCAAAATATCGTAACTTCGTACATCGTACTTCGTACATTAGGTCCGTCCCATGTACAAAGTTAGCATAACCCCCAAAATAGAAAACATCTTAACTTCGTACATCGTACATTAGGTCCGCCCCATGTACGAACTTAGCATAACCCACAAAATAGAAATCATCTTAACTTCGTACATCGTACATCGTACATTAGGTCCGCCCCATGTACGAACTTAGCGTAGCTACGTCACAGAATTGTCGACGTTTCCCGAACTATGCCGACAGCGGTTGTCGGAAGTTGTCGGAAGCTAGAAGTTGTCGGAAATTACGTGTGACGTAGGCTGATCCAAACTTCGTACATTTCACCCATTTCATTCAATAGGATAGCCTACTGTAATGCAGGTAGAAAAGGATGCGTGCGGTGTTTTTATACTCTACATTTAACCTTACAAATTAATTGTAAATTTATTCGTTACAAAGACAAAGGCAGGAGGTATAAAATAAGTTTATGAACTTAAACTTTTTTTTTTAATAAAACGTGTCGGTATTTCTTTTTAACAAGCTGCTCACCCATGCTTTCAGTGAAGTATCCCGGCAAGCGGCAAATGTCAACAGTCGCCGGAGATTTGTTTTAGCAAGGAGGTTTTAGCTTGTTTATCTCGGACATTTTCTTCATTTTCAGAAGATATGGGACTTAAAACCCATACCAGGAGATAAACAAATCCACATACTTTATTTTCATGGGTAATATTGCTAAAGTGAACCTGTCATTTTTGCCGCGTTGCCGGATTTTGAAAGAAGGTTCCCGTGGCGCGACCATGTGCTTGGCCCGCTTATGGCGGTAGGACAATTTATTTTCGCAGAAATATGTTATTTTCTGGCCCGTTGGCTGCGATTAATAAAGTTACATAGGCATCTAGCGTTGTTTTAGATGATACTAGTATACAATAAGAAAGAGATATCCGGTTTTCCAGAAAACCGGTTTTCGACGTTCCGGTTTTAACCGGACTTGAACCGAAAGTTATAGCAAGTCCAAGTCCGGTTCGGCGAACCGGTACGCACCACTAGTGACAAGTTAGAAAGTCCTCTCATGGAATGCAGTGGATTTATAAACTTTCCTCATTGATTATGCAAATTAGCTGTTGATTTGCATTAATAGTATCTCATTATGTAGGTCTCCACTTAGACTATCTACATACCAAAAATCATGACAATCTGTTAACATGTTCATATTTTCTCATTTATTATGCAAATTAGTTGTCATTTGCATAATTGATGTCTATTGACATTTTTCTCTTTCTCAGCTACATATGTGACAAGTTTGAAAGTCCTATCATGGAATGCAGTGGATTTATAAACTTTCCTCATTAGTTATGCAAATTAGTTGTTGATTTGCATAATTAGTATTCCATTATGTAAGTTATCACTTAGGCTATCTACATACCAAAAATCATGACAATCTGCCAACAGGTTCTTGAGTTATTTTCGTCCAAAGTTTGAAAGGAAATTGGCGCCTGCAGTTCCAAACAAGCCACCGGGGGGCCCAAACTTACATGACTTCCTCCCTGCCCAACGATGTATCCACTAGTCAAAAATTTTCAAATGAAAAGCTGGCTTCACAGTCTATGGTTTGTCATCTGCGTTTTCATTGGATCCCGGTTCGGTTTGAGCAAGTGTTTTGCTGATAGGTTCACCTGTGACGTGTCCCCAAGAAAGGCAGACTTTGGCCAATCAAAAAGCTGGAAACGTAGAGAGCATGTTACAGTACTAAGTTTTTTTCTACATTTTGGAAAACATGGACAACAAGAGTTCAGAGACTTCATATCTCCATTAGATAGTCTGATTATGTTAATGACTTCCACATTTGCATAATCTATACTTAGTTATGTTCACCTGTAAATAACCTGCGCTGGTAACTATGTTGATTGTCAAATCATTAACCACATCCATGAATAATGGCACTTTTGCACTAATTATACAAATTAAGGACTTATTTGCATAAGTTAATAATTTGGTATCTGATAATGTTTCACCTGCCCCAAACTACATATACACGTATTGCATGTATTTGAGTTCTATAAAGGAAACACTGTAAATACAGATTTTCCTCATTAAATATGCAAATTAAGTGTCAGTTTGCATAATTTGCACTTCATGATGTGCACCTCTGTCTAAGCTACCTACATACCAAATACAGTGGAATCCGCTTTATTGTATCGCCTATTTGTCTGGGCATTTTATCCAATTATCCGGCCTATTCTAGAGTCCGAAGTTGGCTATATGACCAGCTTTAGCGGCATTGGTTGGGGAGGGGTGTAGTTTTGAAAACCAATACGCAAACATAACACACAGACGCTCATAGAGGTTACCACTCTAACGATACGGAACTCCGTTTACAAAACTTTAATCATATGTTCCGATACTGTGCGATTTCTGTGAGATGCTTGATCTAATAAAGAGTTCAAATCAGTGGCTAAATGCACATGTGGAAAAGTATGCTTGACTCGCACAGCCGTGCGTCGGCAATTTGGCGGCATGCCAAAACAAAGACGAACATGGCTCCGCTCGTATGCCGGAGAATATGACGTTACTTTCATAATTTTAAGTTAAAACAACGGTATTGGAGAGTGATAAACTCTTCACCTTCTTGTCTACAACTTGTGTCCACAAATTACTCTGAAATTTACGTCTTTCGCGGTGGAAGACGGAAAAAATTCACGTTCAAAACATTTAAAATGGCGGCGCGTGGGTTGAGATATCCCGCCATTCAATGCGCAAGATAGGTCATTGCGAAATCACACCCCTGTTGCATTACGTGCGTTGTTGTAAATCTACGTAGCGCAGCCGAAATCAGCTCAATTAATGAGACAGTGGATATGAAAAAAACACATTTTTGTAGGGTAAACCAAGTTTAGACGTTGTCTGAAGGGGAAATATGAACTCAAAAGCGTGTTGACGTTCCAATGACGTTCGCCCATCATGCCTTGCGGCAACCTAACAAAATGGCGCCTAACTCCAAATGTTCGCACGCTAGCACAGCGCTATTGGCTAGATTTTCTGTGGAATGTAACTTTCTTACGGTCCTTTACATGGCTTTACGCCTTTATACATACATTTACTAGTTACCTTTGGACTCATTTTGTAAGTTTTAGGGCATATTTTACAATTGTTAATTTGTGTGACCTGACGTAATTCTATCCAAAAACCCGAAGTTTGAGACCGTGGGTTATCCAATTCTGCGATGTTCTAAACAATAGAATGAATGGCAAATGTTTTGGGATTTCGTAATTCTATCCGATTACCCGAATTATCCAAAAAGGCGTAATACGAATAATTGGAATCCACTGTATCATGTAAATTTGTCGTTCCCTTCTTCAGTTATCCACTTGAGAAGATTTTGACAAAATTGCCCCTGCAGTTACAGGGCAACCTGCTAGGGGGACCAAATATACACCATACAGTCAAACCTGCCCGAGCCACCACCTCTTCTCAGCGACCACCTGGCCATTTCGACCCCTTTCTCTCGGTCCCAATTTTTTTCCCCATTGACGTAAGCATTAAGCGGCCTTTTCTCAACCACCACATGGCCAACGCGACCGCCACGGGCCAAAATTGGGACACATAACGACCTCGTCATTTTCAACCTTGAGGTTTTCATCAATTTTTTATGATAACTAGCGCGATTCCGTCCCGAAATCGACCAGTTTGCGTCGGATTTTGACTGCCATTACGATGTTATGTTTAGAATGAAGATGGCGGCGGTCAATGGGTGGGTCAATGGGTCAGTCTACTGTAATATGGGAGGAAATTTCGTGAACGAATGCTGAAACGTATCTAGCCTCAAACCTTTTTAAGAAAGATCTGTACACGTGTAGCTCATACCTTTTTAAGAAAGATCTGTGTAGCTCATACCTTTTTAAGAAAGATCTGTGTAGCTCATACCTTTTTAAGAAAGATCTGTGTAGCTCATACCTTTTTAAGAAAGATCTGTGTAGCTCATACCTTTTTAAGAAAGATCTGTGTAGCTCATACCTTTTTAAGAAAGATCTGTGTAGCTCATACCTTTTAAAGAAAGATCTGTGTAGCTCATACCTTTTTAAGAAAGATCTGTGTAGCTCATACCTTTTTAAGACAGATCTGTGTAGCTCATACCTTTTTAAGAAAGATCTGTGTAGCTCATAGTCATACCTTTTTAAGACAGATCTGTGTAGCTCATACCTTTTTAAGACAGATCTGTTTAGCTCATACCTTTTTAAGAAAGATCTGTGTAAGTGCTTTTGTCCAACTGTACTGTACATTCACCCGTGGGTAAGTACACTATCAGGATGTACCGGGCATCTCCGCAGGCATCGAATTCGAAAGGTACACCGTAGTTATTTCAGATACAACTTGTTCTCGCCAGGATTTTTTCACAGCTTCGGGCAGGGGTTCGGGGGCCGCCTAAGGCCCCCGGCGGGGTCCAGGGGCAGAGCCCCTGTGGGGGGACCCAGGGGGGCGAAGCCCCCCCGGAAGCTCTTGCATTCTAGGCTATTAGGAAGGCCTTATTTTATCATTTTTTAGGGCCATATCTACGATAATCGCAGCAGTCACTTAACTTCTCTTCAGCAGTTTGACGTAACAATATTTCGGGTCAAAGCTTCAAAGACAACTAAAAACTCATAAACAACAAACTTTACTCAGCTCAACAGTACTTAAAAATATTGTCCTGGTTGCCATCTGAAGTTGAAGAGCTTATTTATAGCTATATAGCGCTAGTATCTTCGCTGTTACTGTTAGCCGCCTCGTCATTAGAGTTTAGACGATATTCCCACGGACATGTTTCAAGAAAAAATACCCAGCAAAAACCGCTGTTCCGCGTCAGATTCCATTCTTCAAAACATGTGGGACTCGGTGTTACAGTCTAATAAATATTTTGTAGAAGCACCGCTGTGGGAAAGAAAGTCCAAGGAATGTATTACGTAGCATGAAGTTCGCTGTAAACTTGCACACGGCACATAACTGCAACTGTAAACAACAGCCGCGTTTGATTGATAGCCAGCGGCCCTTTGATTTGGTGCTGACACTGCCCTGGCGGTTTGTGGGCGGGGCCACAAGGCGAGGCTTGTCGGCGAAACTAACGCCCGGGTTTTACATACAAACTTACGATGGCTTGTATCTTACGTTGCCAAACCAAAGAGCCTCAAATTTAGAACAGGAATTTTGGGAAAGCGACCCGCTCTTGCTCCAGAATTATGTCGGAAAGAATTAATTCTATTTCCCGCGCTGAAATAAAAATTACGCAACTACCAGTAACAGCCTATGTTGGTCAACCGAGCTCCCCAAATAAGGATATTCCCCGGGAACTGGCTGTTCCGGAGAGGGATCCCACCCCACTGATCACTCGCAGCAAGGCCCACTCGCTACTCTTTTTACATTTTTTTTGGGCGCGAACGCAGGGCGGCACACGCAAAATTTAGGACAGGAAATTTGGGAACGCGACCCGTTCTTGCTCTATGAATGTGTCAGAAATAATTCATTCTATTTTCCGTACTGAAAAAGAAATGACGAAACTACTAGTAACAGCCTTTGTGTTTATCAACGCCGCTCCCCAAATAAGGACATTCGCGGGAAATCTTATACATTTTGGCTGTTCCGGGGAGAGATCCCACCCCGCTAATCACGTGCGGGCAAGGCCCTCTCGCGTCTGTGTTTACATTTCAGCGGGAACGCAAGGGCGATTCCGGGTGGGAGGGGCTGCGAGACAGCTATAACACCTCCCTTCGAGTTGATAACTTCCTGAAACAGCGAACTCGCGTGCTTGGCGTGTGCCTATGTATTTTTCCTACGATATTTTTCTTTTTTTTTCGCCATTTTTTTGCCGCTACGCTGGATGAAAAAGCAGCGTAGCGGGCTTTTTACAGCGTCGTTTTTCCAGTCCACAGCGTATCGGCCAGCTATGCTGAAAAGGCCTGGCGAGAACACTGAGATACCACGATCAAGAACACAGCGACGCATACAGGCTTGTATGGTAACTGACAGCATCAGCATGACAGCGTTAAAACACTGTATGGTATAAAAGCTTGATTAAAGCTTGGGGTTAGATTTACAGTTTACAGTGTGAGTGTTGTATTTGACATTAAAGACCTCGATTACTTACTTCTAGCGTTTGCTTGCTATTTGCCATTAAACGCAACGGAAACCATTTATACTATGCATCGGGCATGTTTTGAGTCGATACTCTTCTCAGCGATCACCTGTCCTTATCGAGCGCTTTTTTCCTGTCTCCCGGGTGGTCGTCTTGGGTAGGTTTGACTGTATATCCCTTATGTCACAAGCTACATGTATCTGCCATCCAAAAATCAAGACCATAGCACATCCAGTTCAAAAGATCAAAAAAATGAATTTCTGCTGCAGTACCAAGGTCACATACTAGGTGGCCCAAAATTGACTTTGACATTTGTCTTCCCAACACCTACCCACAAACAAAAGATCATTGTAATCCATACAGAGGTTCTTGAGTTATGCTCACTGCAAAAATCCGGACACACAGACAGACACACCCAAAACTAGAGTTCGGCGACCTCATACCTCCATGAAAATTTAGAGCTTTTGTAAATTTCATGCAATTGACTAACACATTAACATAATTTATGCATGGCATTGTTCAGCATTGACAAACGTACACATGTCACAATTATAAAATTCCCATTATTTATCAAAAAGAAGTTTTGCAAGAAGTTTTTACATAAATTATGCAAATTGGTTCCTCATTTCCATATTTGGTATCTGCTTATATTCCACCTATCATAATTAACATGTGTTACATTTATTGAAATCCAGTTATTGAAAACAACGGAATTATACAATTTCCTCATTAATTATGTAAATCAACTACTCATTTGCATAACATGTATATCATTATGAACATCTTTGCCTAAGGTACCCGCATGCCTAATATAATGCCAATCCGTCAATCCTTTCTGCATTTATCCTCTTTGGAATGTCTTGACAAAATGCCCCTGCAGTTCCAACAATTAAATGTTAGGGGGCTGAAACTTGCCCCACTTTGTCATGACACTGAAAGCTATCTACCACCCAAATGTCAAGACCATATCACATCTGGGACAAGAGATACATAGAAAAAACTGCTATGATAGAATATTCTCATTAATTATGCAAATGTGCTCCTATTATGCATAATTAGTATTTCATTTTGTACAACATTGTCTAAGGTACCTACATACCAAAAATCATGAAAATCCGTTTTTCCCTTCTTGAGTTATCGTCTTCAGAAGTTGTTGACAAAAATGCCCCTGCTATCCCCAAACTAGCCGCTAGGGGGCCCAAACTTTTTTCACTTATTCCTCAGCACAAGAGCTATCTAACACCAAAAAATCGTGACCATAGCTTGTTCAGAAGACGAGATAGCAAAACCGGAAGTTGCGCTGCAGTACCAAGGGAAGCCGCTAGGGGGCCCAAAATCTAATCATTTCTAGCTTTTATCACACCCCACCAACATACTAAGTATGAAACCAATCCGCCCAGCCGTTCTTGACTTATCTTGTTGACAGACAGACAGACAGACACACAAACGCAGGGTAAAATATAACCTCCATGACATTTCATGGAGGTAGCTATATCTCCATTTTTCATGGAGATAAAACAATATGGGTTTTTTTCAGAAACATCATACCTGTTTACTTGTCTTAACTAGCAGAAGAGTACAAGGTTCACAATCTATAGTATCATTGATAGATTCTTGAAGCGTTCTGTGTTTACAATTTTATTCAGTGTATTCACTATTGTTTATTTGTCTGTTCCCAGCCTCTTGCTTCCCCTCTATCCTATTGAACTAGTCCACAAATTTGTCCACCATACTGAGTTATATTGTCATCATTAACTCCTTATTCTAACTGCGTCCTTCATCAGTCTATAACTATAATGTTATTTAACCTGTAACTTTCTTCTTTGCTTGTCTTCTTTTCTTTGTCCATATTAGTCACCCTTTACTCCATTACCCCATACCAGATATCTGTGTGACCCTATCTATATGATCTTTGACCAACATTTTGTTTATTGATAACCCCATTTTACTTAGTGATGACATATTTCTACACCTGTTACTTCTGACTCCCTTTCCATTACCTCTGATCACTTTGTCCTTAACAATAAGCTATAATGTAACTTAGCCTTTTCCCACCTGTAACCTCTGACCATACCTTGTGTGACCTCTGACAGTACCTCACTTTCCTGACCTCTGACCCGTCTATGCTTGCCACTGCATCCTGTCTCCACCATGGCCAGGCTGATTTTCCTTCGCAGGAGAGGTGTCTACCATGTCAGTACCTATCACCAGCATGGTACTGTTCACATTTTCTTTATCTTTTCTCTTTTCTGAAATGCAAAATAGTGCCTTTCTTCTTTCATTTATCTACAGTAGAAGCCAGTTAATTGCACATCGGATAAAAGCACACTTCAGTCAATTGCACAGAATCCCCAAATTCTGAACCGGCTCCCATTCACTCCATTGTTAGTGACTTTGCTTATCTGCACGGCGAAAAGTCACCAGTGCTGGATGATTGCACGAAAATTTGTCAAAAAAAATGACTGAAAATGCACGCTAAAAATTGGCATACACATTTGAAATAAGCCGATTACTGCCTGTGTTTTTAAGAGCAAAAGAAAGTGATGTTTTTGGAGCTTGTGGGCGGGTCCCCGGTGTGTCAGTACCACAAAGAAACGAACGCCCGCCAAAATCAGCATTACGATTTGAGAGACAACTTGCTGTGACATACTCAATAAAATCTATCCATCCATTGTCTTATTACTGTAATTGCAGTTAAGGTCGCGGGGAAATACTTTTGCCTTCAGGAGAAAATATTTGCATTGGTTTTAACTTAAGTTCTTGGCAGCCAGTCGGAAACTGCACAGCAACTTGGGTCCTACAGATGGACATAGCAGTCACTTTTGGCGGTATGGTACTTCCTTGATCAACTGTCAGTGTCACTGATCTAACCATAGCTACCCTCTGGATACGTAGTATGGCGTAGCGTACTTTACAACTATAGTGTTGGCAGTCAAAATTGTCCCAGCATTAGACTGGACACTGCGCTGGGCTGACCTGTAATCATTTACGTGTCACAGGGCACAGTGTGCTGAATCGTATACAGTATACGGTCCAACTGGGTAAGTTCGCATTATTGCACACGCTGAATAATTGCCCAAAGTATGCTGGCAAATTGGGTGTGCAATTTAACGGCTTCTGCTGTATTTGTATGTATCTCTTTATCTTTTTGTTTTTGTTTTGAAATTCAATAAAATCACATGCACATATATGAAGGCCCACTAGCATACGTATGTGTTATTTTGTGTACATGTATTTCAGTTTCACCCATTGAATTTGAACTTTTCCTTTGAAAGTTTATACTGTACAACTTTTTGTTTTATGTACGCAGTGTAAAAAAACATGTAAGTACCACCAGGCCAACGTGACCACTTTCTGGTAGTACAAAATACATGCAGTTATTTTTTCATTCACATAAGAACTGTCTATAATGACAACCTGTGCAAGTTCTGTTCCTCTTTTCTAAAGTCAAGATCTCCCAACAAGTATAAAAAATTCATCTTAGCTTCCTTTTTCAACAGTCTGCCTTCCTGTTGACTTTAGAATAGAATGACTCTGACATGAATATGTACATCAGGGCTTGAAATACTGGGTGTCTGTGCACCTAGGCATGTCAGGAATTTTTCTATAGGCATGTGTAGTTGCATCATTCCTTTAGGGGAATAACTCGGAAATGGGTTGACGAATCTTCATGATATTTATAATGTAGATAGCTTCAGAGATGCCTTATATAGTTAAATGCTAATCATGCAAATCAGGGACTAATTTGCATAATTAATGACAACAGTTTATAAATACATGGCATTTCATGTTAGAATGCTCAAAAATATGCCATACACTTAACTCAAAAAGAGAAATATTAGGCTTACTGTTAATTATATATCCGATTGGTAAAAGTTCCTGAAATTCCGCAGCAATTCATCCACGCGTATGCAATTGCCCTTTTGAAATGGAATAATTCTGGAAGGGGTTGATGGATCATTGTGATTTTTGATATGTAGATAACTTCGGACATGCCTTCCATCCCAAACATGGTCATGCTAGCAAAGGTAGACCATGCAAAACATATGTACATCAAATTTGTGATGATTCTGGCTGCTCGGCTGAAGAACTGCCCAAGGCTATGGACGATAGGGAAAGATGGAGGAATAGAGTCATGGCCATCCGTGCAACCAGCATGTCCGGATGATGATGATGAATACAAACCTGGTGCTTATTTGCATAATTAATGAGTACATTTTATTAAGCCACAGTATTTCGTTGCCACTAGGGCACTTAAACATTACATATGCAACCAGAAAAGAGAGACATATGACATGATTTGTTTCAGAAAATGGTTGCAAAATTGTTACACCAATAATAACTTTATTGCAAGATTTAGGCTGGATGGCTGATCGCATGTGCATTATGTTCCATTTTTGCGCAGGTGTGATTTGGAACATTCCAATGTTGCATGGGAAGGGGTATGGGTGAAATATGCTGTATTTGCTCTCAAGCAAATGTCGGCCTTTCTAGTTCTTACTTGTGTTCTAGATGGATGGTTCAATGTCTGTATTTCTTTTTGATTACCTCCATGAAATGTCATTGAGGTTATATTTTCACTAGCTTTTGTCTGTCTGTCTGTGAACAAGATAACTCAAGAACAGCTGGGTGGATTGATTTCATACTTGGTGTGTTGGTGGGGTTTGATGAACATGGAGGAACATATTAAGCAGATGCCAAATACGCAAATGAGGAACTGATTTACATATTATATGCAAATATTGCAAAACCGCCTAATGATTAATGACAGTGCTGGGGAATTTTTACTAGTGACATGTGTACGTTAGTCAATGATGAACTTAACCATGCATACATCGTGTAAATGTTTAAGTAATTTGCATATAATTTACAAAAGCTCTAAATATTTCATGGAGGTATAAAATGTATTAAAAATAAATTTGAAAAAGGCCGGTATGACCTGCTTTCTTAAGATGAGATTGCCTACATCTGTCGTTTGGGTGGTGGAGATGATAAACTAATATAAGTTATGCAAATAAGCGAGATCATTATGATGATTTGCATAATGACTGAGAAAAACATAAAAGTTAAACTGTAGAGTGAAGGTATGGGGTCTTGGAACTCTAGATTAATGATGCTCCCGCATCATTTAACACATCTCAGTAAAATTGAACTAACTTTAAGTAATAAATTACGTAAGAATATCACAATGAATTTCGAATACCCGGAACCATACGCAAACCATAACTCACACCTTAGCATACATCAATGTCGACTCACTAAGTACAGATGAAGAGAGAAAAAAAAATTATCGCATCGACTCAGATACGACTGGTCTTTCAATCTCATTAAGTACAAATCAAGTAAAAAAATCAATTGTATCGACTTTGACACTTAGGTGAGAATCTCGTTGAATACAGCATCACATAAAATACATCATGGCACCATACGAATGAATTCGAAACAACATTACATATAGAAAGCAACAGAAGGCATGACAACAAAATCCAAAATATCGATACCAAACAATACCAAAACAATTTCCCAAACAATAAGGTCATCGAAGCATCAGAATAACGGAGCACCATAATACCAAAGTACTTTCCTGAACAGTAACATCATCAAAGTTCCGAACATTAGTAATCATATCATCAAAAGCATTTTGTACACACATCAACGTAGACAAGACTCTGTACCCGAGTAGTACACACAGACAGGATAAATCATGTCGAACCCGGTCTAACCAGTTTGAGAGCGTTTTTGCTCGGGACCCACTGCACTTTTGGCGGGTCCTTGGTTGTTAGACGAGGAGGGGACTAGTGAGTGCCAACGCGTTCGGAAGGGAAAACGGGTCCCAACGGAGGAGAGAACGAGGCGGTCCCACTACCTTAATCCCTAGCAATGTGCCCTGCTAATGATTACGACAACTGCCTTCGTGGAATCTCTTTTTTAGTAGACCACTTAATGATGCAAGGAAGGCTGAATTTTTTGCCGGGATTTACACAATCAGTAGCCAAAACGAAGGAGGAGGAAAAAGCTTGCCAAACCGTAGGTACCTGAGTACGGATAATTAGTAAGGAGTTCTTGTAGG
>NC_049980.1:2972395-3020226 GCF_000003815.2 Branchiostoma floridae | reverse complement strand
GCCCCGCGGAACAGTGTCCTTGGTTGGGGGATTACAGGTCCTGGAATTTCGTCAGCAAGTCGCCGGGCGTGGTCCTGTTGCCTGGGGAGGGAATCGCTGTTGAAATGGTAACGAGTCCAGTGGCCTTGCTTGCTGGATCTTCTTGCAGGACATTGTGACTTCCAGTGGCCTAGCTGGTGACAGACAAAACATGGACGTGTTCTCGGCGACGGCCTTTTCGAACGGACGGACTTTACAACAGGGACAGACTGACGACATAGTAACACAAGTCGCTCCTGGAGTGTGCGCTGCAATGCTGTCGCTACTCGCCAAAACGCCTCCACCCAAACACATTTCAGTCTCTCCTCTTCGGCTCGCGTGTACCTAAATAACCTAACACTGTTAGATCCCGGATGGGGTGAATCGTCCTTTTTGGGGGTCCTTACCCCGTTTTACCTGGACCCAAAGAGTAAAAAGGGGTGAAAATGTGTGACCTGACTTGGCATTGTTTCTATGCAGATGTTGGGGGTGAAAATGAAATTCACACCTAGGTCATAAAAGAGTAATTATGGGTGAAAAGGGCTGTCACAAGAACATGTGAAACACTCTCTTGCTGCACAAGATGCATGTGTGGATATTCGGCAATTAACCTCCTTGTTCAGATGTTGAAACATGTTACAACTAAGGTTAAAATAGTTGTTGTATGATAGCTTTCCTTGGGAATTTTCTTTGAGTTTTTTTTGGCTTTGTGTTAAAGCTTTGTTGTTCACTTGGCAGACAAGGTTGAAACAATAGACCTAGAAGTGAATATCCCACACCGTCTTTGTTTATGACCTTAGAGTGGGGCAGACAGTGCCAGACACTGATGTGTATTAGACACCATTCAGGTTAGAAATGGCTGGCTTTATTAGGGAGTAAAGAATGGAAAACACTAAACAGACTAGATTACCGAGATTTAAAGCAAAAGCTAAGTCAGACTGTTGACTGAGAGTTATTGGTACAGTTGTGCCGTCTTCACACTTCAGGGCTAAGATGTTATAATTGCATGGGTTAGAAAGGGTGACTTTTCCTTTGTGTTCTGTTGCAAAGTAAACACACCAAGTTTCACCCCAAACGTGCATAATCAGGCTAGGAGAGAACAATGGGGTCTGCCCTCTCACTCAAAGTTACCCCAGCATTTGGGGTAACTTTGGGTAAGGACCCCCAAAAAGGACGATTCACCCCATCCGGGATCTAACAGTGTAAATGGGACGGACTTCCAAGTTGGTGCCCCTACTCCGGCCACAGGCGCAGACCCTGTCATGCCCTGATCCGGGTAGGCTTGGTCACCCCAAACAAAAAACTGTCCTCCCATGTCCAAATTACCAAACCCTAAATACCAAAATTACCAAAATACCAAGTAACAAACTATACCACGCCGAACTTATCAAAGAAGAGGAGAAGACGTGAGTGGATCGCCCGACGTTAGCTTGCTTTCAAACGCTACACGACACCCGGCAACTGTGCCACAGTCACAATCACTGGCTCCTTAGAAACAAGACTGAAAATCACTTCAACTTGTAGGAGGAATGGCCACACAGAACAAACAAACGACGAATGATCTTTACAGCTGAAACCATACAGACCCTGGCCTGGACAACAATGATTCAGATACGGTGTATGTTTTTACGCACAAAAACAAAGTTTAACGATTTCGAAAAACAATTTCTCATCAGGCAAGCAACCAAACAGAACCCTTTACGTGCATTGCCCTGTGGAATAATTCCAAAAAACTTACAACACGAGAAATCAGGACAACCTAACAAAAATGTACCCAATAGCAGATGATCACTGGCCAACAACAAAAAATCTTAACCCTGACTACAGCAAGAGACCCAATCAATTATGCAACTTCTCAGAAAAACAATCAAGGTACACGCCATGTATAATCACAAAACAATTTGTGTAAATTAAACCATCCGTATCCGTTATGAAATCTCCAAAATCGACAGCCAAATGTAGCACCAAGTAAACGGAACACGACAAGTTTAAACAGGACAAGAAAAAGTTCTACACCTGACCTTTTCACAACCACAAATAATCCTAGCAAAGTATACAAGCGAAAATACACTAATCAAAACAGAACTTCCAGACTAAAACCAACACTTATCGAACGAATTGTCCACAAATCAAGGAAATGGTTTAATCAACGACAAGAACATTTTGCCATCCCCACATCCAAACATGTCAAAACCGCAGCGTTGCAATCAGCATTACCGAGAACAAACATGTGCATAGTTGGGCAATACAACGACGGGAGACCTAAAAATTCGGAGGATGGGGGAGATTGACATGCATCAGGAGACAGGTTACGTGACGTTGGATACAATGACAAGGTGCGAACGTACTGAGTTATGGCGCTAAAAGAAAGCACGTCAAAGTCGGCGGAGGAACATAACAAAACCTTATAGCATAACAAAACCCTGTCCAGACATATCGGCAATATCAAAGAAAACAATGCTTTTCAAGGGATAAGTTTCGGCGCCGAAAAAATGGACTTCTTGACTGGCATGAAAGTGCTAATACATGGAAATTTGGCGGTGACGGTCGACAAAGGAGTTACCAGGTAGGTATCGATGAAGGACAAAGGACGTGCCGATGAAACAACGCTTTGAACACGGAGAAAGATTTACATATGCGAAATTCAATGTCGGTCGCAGGGAAAGTCAAAGGCACCGCGAAAGCGCTTCAGTACTGAGTTGACGCGGGGGGTCGGGGTGGAAATTACAAAAAAAAACGCAACGGACGCCACGCTATTGGGAAAATTCAAAATTACTATACAGCACAGACAAAAAAAAAACTTCTTGTACACAACTTCGTGGGCAAATTATTCGATAGTGTAGTCAAGCAGGTATGTCACTACGAGTGCGGCAGTATAATTAGGGAAGCAAAATTGCCGATAGACAAACAAACAAATTTGCGTGGAAAAAAATGGAGAAGCACAGAAGGGGTATTTATAAAATCCAAACAGGTAGAATTATTCCACACGAATCAGGTTAATCTGTGAATTTTGACCGAGATTAGGGTCTATTGCAACTAATCGGTACACGGGTAGCAAGTTCGCAACACACAGGAACAATGGAAATTTGACTGAGCGTCACTTTGGCGCAACCCGAAAACGTGACGTATTCTTAGAAATCACGGTACAAAGTTTATAACAATCGGGTCGTAGAATCAGGATCACAGAGCAAAACTGTACCCACTAGTAGGAACCATGTAACATTTGGTCTTAGTGGTAGGATTTGGGCATTTACCTATACGTCAAGGTGACGTATCTATGCTATGCACTCTCACCAATATAGCCAAGGACCAGGGTTCAGTGTACAGTTTGATGTGATCTTTATTACTACGACCGATTGTATACAGTTTAGGCAAGTGAACGGATGTGATGATATAATACCACAACTAATGCAAGATACGATACCTGGACAGAGTTGCGGTGGATGATACTAACTAACCCGGTTAACTAAACTACGACGACGGAAGATGCGCTTGTCCTTGTCTCTCTGAATCTGCTTCTCGCCTAACAAGCGCGTACCTCGCCTTATATTATATCAATTGGAGGCGGAGCTTACGCGAGCGCTGCGGGGCGTGGCCTAGCTGACGTCAGGGCGCGCCCATGATCACGTGCTCTCACCACGTGACCCCTGGGCCGCCCAACGTAATAACAGACTTGCTACACGGTTCATCTTCATGACCTACACATGTGTGTTGTGAAGTTATAACTTCTCTGGATTTCAGATCAAGTGTCTGAACACCTTGATATGTTGACATGGGCTCAGCTCACCTCTGCAATTCCCCGACAAGCTCATTTGTACTCCCTGCTGTTTGAATGATGATGGTTTTCATCCAAGCAGATTTTCATTATAGTGCTTGATACAGTTTCCTTGCCTAATAATCTCCCGTCCAGTTGTCAGTGTAAAGGATGATGGATAGATCTTTTCACAGCAGGATCTCAAACAATTTATCAGGATTCTCTGTGATTTGATCACCAGTACCTACATTGTATATGTAAGCTCAAGCAGGATAGGAAATTCAGTTTTTAGTAAAGATGCTGAGTTAATGCTTGGTGTGATAAGTCACTCTGAGGACATGTAAACTGCTGCTGAAAAGTGAGGTTAAATGTTCTCAGTTCATCTTAAGCATATACAGATAGGTATGAAAAGACAATTAGACATACATGTACAATTTTACTTATAAATAAGTACAAATATGAACTTATCATTAAGTGTATGGTGCAAATGTGTGTAAGAGATATTTTTGTATACGTCGATGTACATTGTAGGTTAGACATCCAGGTAATAAGATACGCCAAAAACTAGTTACTCAAGCAACTGGATATGGTTTTGGATACCGGTTTCTTCCAGATCACTTCAGTGTTACTGAAGAAAACTGGTGGATTCCAGTTGAAACGTCTTCCAAAGCCATATCCAGTTGCTTGAGTAACTACTTTTTGGCATATTTTTGTATACATGTAAGAAGATGTACCTAAGGCAGTTTGTGATCTAGATAGTTGCATGTAGATTGATGACCTTTGGGTACAATTCATCATCCTTACTGAGCTGATGAGATAGATCGATCAAAAATCAATAATTGGTTACTAGTATTAGCTAAAGCAGAGTATTGTATATGAGTCAACTACTGCACAAATTGAAACACTTAAGAAATTCTCTAAATGAAGCAGAATGTTGTCATGAATCCTCCAAATGTGAGTTTACAATAATGTTCTATCTGTAGCGTGATCTTGTGATACAATGTAGATTGAGTCTGACCTGTTTTTTCCATTCTGTGAATGCCCTTCCAGTGCCTCTCAGTGCGGTAGAAGTCTCATTGTAATATAGTCTGCAAACATGGTTGAAGGGAATAATGATTGTGGGATTGCATGTAAGATACCATGCAGGTTTTTTCTTACCATTAGCTCTTACCCTTGAAGATATAATGACAAGCGTAAAATTCAGATTGACCACTGATGATAATTTTCCACCTGGACCCAAGTCCTAACAAATTCATGTCCCCATACATTGCGCCTTTATCACAGTTATAAGATTCTACAAAAACTAGATGCACTATTCCCCCTGCCTCACATTTCCCTCATAGTCATACTATTGTTTCCTAAAAAAATTACTACATAGCATTTCATGGCTAAACAAAATATTGGGATTCTGTGTTTAACCCTCTGCCTGCTGGGTTAACCTTGGAGTATTGATTTTGTCCAAACTTCTACTTGTACCTCAGTCGAATCAGTGATTCATGTAAGTTGCACTTGTACCTCAGTCGAATCAGTGATTCATGTAAGTTGCATATCCATTCGAATTTAACTCCTGATTTAGACTGTTATCATGATTTCTAACACCTCTGTCAAAGTCCACATTAGTAGAGTGGTACTACTGTAGTAGGACAGAAGTCAACACAAGTAGAGTGGTACTACTGTAGTAGGACAGAAGTCAACACAAATAAAGTAGTACTACTGTGGTAGGACAGAAGTCAACACAAATAAAGTAGTACTACTGTGGTAGGACAGAAATGGCTGCTGCCACTAGTTAGTCGTTGATCATATCAATGCTTTATTTAATTTTTTTAGGCCCCAAAACACTATCATAAGGCCACACCAATTCAATTTCTTGGTTCACGAATTTTTCTGGTCAAAATGCTATAATGTCATTGTGGCAAATGACAGGAACTTTTTACTTGTGGCATTTGGAAGTTATGTACAGGTGAACATCGTTAAACATTGATTATGCAAATGAGGACCTACTTCGGACCTATTATGGACCAACTTCATCAATCAATAAAATTAGCATAACATTCACATGATATGTGTAGCCTGGTATCAGAGTCTCTTGCTCGGCAGCTAAAAGTTCATCTAGTCTTGGATACCAGGCTAATTTTTCAAGCAAGATTATCATGCAGAAATGAGTCAGTTAATAATCAATCAAAGAAACATTGGTCGACAAAGATTATTATTATTGAACAATTTATACAAACCATGAGCATATGGATAACAGTTTTATAATGTCCTTGGCAAATCATTTTGTCTGTCATGTTGTATATTGGTCTGCTTTTCTTCAAAAAGACCACCTGTCCATGTAGAGCATAGATTTTCTCAGGAGTGGTCTTTTTGTGCAGGTTTGACTGTTGCCCATATGATCTCCCCTCCTGTTGTACCCACAGAGGACCAAAGTATAAAAGAGGAGTGTCCAGTTCTTGCCTTTAACATGTTCAATACTAGCTGTCCCTATCGACTCTATAATAGGTTCAGCTCTTCTTGCAGAGTTAATGGCTATATTAGCTTAAAATATTTCCATCCATTGTTGCCTCCAGTGTGAGAAAATGCAGTTGTATAATCATTAATTTATTTTATTTAAGCCAAAATGCTTCCTTTTCATTAGTTTGACTAATTATCTTCCCTCTGTCCTCTGTAGGCACCATATCAGAAGCAGATGCAATGAAGTCGGGCTCGAGCCTTGTGCCGGGCTCGCGAACACCTCCGGTGGAGAGGAAGAGCAGGTTCGCCACACTCGGACGCATCTTCAAACCATGGAAATGGCGGCGAAAGAAGAAGAGCGAAAAGTTCAAACAAACATCGATAGGTAAGTTGTGTCTCTATTTCTGAGGGCCCCAATGCCCTTTTGCGTAGAGCGTAATCGGCCCTTTTAATTTTACGTAGAGCGTAGACGGATCGCTTAATTCAACGTAGAGCATAATCGGTGCATTTTGCGTAGAGTGTAATTGACTCTTTTAATTCTACGTAATGCGTTGTAGCTCCCCTGAATTTACCGTAAAACGTAATGGATGGATTGTGCGTATAGCGGAATCAAACCTGCCCTAACCATTGCCCTAAGTCCTGTCAAAATGCAGAAAATTGCGTTTCAGAGGGTCGAGATTTCAAAATTTCCGTGGACCTCCTTTGCGACGCCCCGCAGACACGGTTGTAATATATTGGGGGCGCCGTCCTCAAAAACTTAAAAACTGTATTTTTAATAGAAATGGCATTAAAGATTCGTCGATGAAGGTTAGACATCCAGGTAATAAGATACGCCAAAAACAGTTACTCCAGCAAAATCATATCCAGTTGCTCAATTGAGTAACTGTTTTTGGCGGCATTAAGTATTGCCTAGTCTGTATCTGTATCTAATCTTTTTTATATAACCGGTATAACCGCCCTTCGGCGTAACGAACCAGCTTCGCAGGCACGCGGCGCGGCAGCTGAGCTGGTTATATTACACTGAACGACCCGTCACACCTAACTTTTGCACATCTATCTGCAAGCGTTCTTAAAAAATGATCCAGAGAAGATGCCCCTACTGTGCTTGGTGATAACAAATTCCACTCTACGATAGTTCTGGGAAAATACGAATTTTTGAACACATTGATCCTAGGTTGGTGACTGATTCTTGTTCTTTTTTGAGCTGGTATTAAATACTCATCAGTCGGTACGTCCACTAGTTTATTGGTCATTTTGTACATCATGCAAAGTCTAGACATTTTCCTTCTGTCTTCAAGTGACATCCACTACAGTTCTGTTTTCATTTCTAGTCTGCAAGAAAAAGTTGCCCCTCAAATGCAGGAAATAGGGTCTTCAGAGGGTCAAGATTTCAAAATTTTCCCGGGGAGCATGCCCCCGGACCCCCCTAAGATTGTCGCACCTTCGGCGCTCAAGATGATAAAAATTCGGTCAGCAATATTGCGCCCCCGCGTTAGAAATTTGCTGCCGCCGCCTCTGCCGCCGGTTTTAACTCAACTTTTGTACCATCTTTGACAGAAACGCTTAGTCGCTCGATGATGAGTTCTGCATAATGTTTAGGGAAGCTTTCGAATTTAGCGTAGAGCGTAGAGAGGCTTCCTGAATTCAGCGTAATACCTGGCCGGCCATCAGAATTTAGCGTAGAGCGTTGTCGGGACCCCCCCATTGGGGCCCTCATTTCTGTGTTGAGTGTTGGAAGCTGTTCCACCCGGTAACCTTCTGAGTTGCAACAGCTTGGAAACTGGAATGTAGCCTTGTTCAATTTGTTGTAGGACTGTGAGTCAAATAGTAATGCAAGTGGTTTCCCAGCAAACTCATTTTTTAATCAAATGAGTTGAAATTTGGCAAAAAGTCCTCTTGAGAGTGAAATATCTAAATTTGTTGTCCATTATTTTATTGTTCATTTGTTGTCCATTATTCAAGCTGATTTCAAGATGACCACACCCTTGGAATCCAGTTAGAAGAAAAGTGAGGTCCAGTTAACATGAATTTCCTTAACCCATTTTGTGGCTATTGTAGGAGGCTGAACCTGCACATGTAATAAGCTGCATTTCCCTATAACTTAATATAAGCCACAGGCTTATGTTCAACTCCGATCAGTTTTTCTTTTTTCATTGCTAGTGTAGAGTGATGTATAAGCAGTCGTTAGGGTCATGGAATTTGCAATGTGTTTATTAAAAGTTTCTGCAGCCTATTTTCCCAATAACTGAGAGGAATCAAACTTACCGCACATCTTGGCCTTTAAGTTTAAACAGTTAATAAATGTGTCAAGTTTTGTTCCTTTTGGTTCCTGGAAAAGTAGTCTACAAACACTTTTGATCAAAAACTCACAAATTCAGCTATAAAGCCAACTTGCTGGGTTTTTGAAAAACCCTGTCCAGCCCAGACAGAGGAAAATCCTGTCCAGTCTGAAAAGAGGGTCTACACGGGGGTAATTAAGCTGTAAGCTATACAATAACATTTTTAAAGTAGAAAGGCAACGTTTTCGCAAAAATGCAGTAAGTCTTCCCCGTGGCCTTTTGTCAAGCTACTCGCACACAATAGTATACCATAATGTGCCCCCTACAGTAGTGCTGTACCTAAGCTGAAAGTCATGATCAGGTTCAGGTCCGGAATCGAGTCCAGAGATTCAGGTTCAAGTCCGGTAGCCTCCAAATTTTACCAACACCGTGGGCGACAGACATCGTCGATATTTGAGCCGGTGTGGTTGGCGGACCCCCCTCCCCACACGGACCGTCAGTCTGAACGCCTTTTGGGACGTCTTTTAAGTGCGGGTTTAAAAAAATTGAAAAAGGCATGTGAAACATACGAATGTGAAAAAGAAGAAGAAAAAAAATGTGTACAGCGGGACGCGATCCCGCATTCACCAGCGTGACATGCCATTGCCCTCCCCACTATGCTGGGAGATTTTACATTACATAGAGGCCATTTTTTACCTTATTATGTTTGGTTGCACAGGGCGGTTTGTCATCTGCATTTTCATTGCATACCAGTTTGAGCAAGCATTTTGCTGACAGGTTCACCTGTGACGTGTCCCCGAGAAAGAAAGACTTTGGGCCAATCAAAAAGCTGGAAACATGGAGAGCATAAGGGCCATCTAGCGGTATTGTGTGTGAGGAGCACGACAAAAGGCCACGGGAAAGACTTGGTGCATTTTCGTGAAAATGTCATAAGATTAGAATTTTTATTTATGTTTATCTAAATTGGTCACCAGCTTCCGAAGAGAGCAAATTACAAAAGCGTGCCAAGTTAGGGCGCACTGTCTAATGCAGCTCAAAATCGGAAGTTATATTCACCAGAACGTCCTCGGTGTTTGTCAGTTGTAACGCGGAGGGTGAAGGGTTCATGAGCTGTGTGAATGCATTCCTTATCAAAGTATGGTCTTTAGATTAATGCGTTAAAAAACTTGACCACTCTTTGACAAGTAGTGATGGAGCGCCGTGAGTTTGAGCACGTAAAAAAGCGTAACATCTTAGGGCGGCCCCCGTTAGAGACATTTTTTATCATACATGTATAATTCGAACATCCTACAGTAATTGTAAGTGCCTCAGATTTAGAGGAACTGATTGTCTGACAAGCTTCCAAAGGTGTGATCATCTTCAAATCAATTTAGAAAGTGCAGGAAAAAAATTTATTTCCTGAAATAGGTAAAAAAAATGTGCAGTTACTGTACAAAATTCTCATGCTGAAAAATGTGACCCTGTGCTTTGACTCAAACTTCTCATCCAACTCTCCCCAGTGTTTGGCTTCCTACATGTTGATGTTGAATTACTGGAAGCTGTTCTTTAGTCCATGTTATGTGTTGGTCTTATAACAAGCTTGTTTTTTTTCCATGTTTGTATAATTCTGTAGTTTTGGAGAGGAAGATTTCCATGCGTTCCACACGAGAGGATCTAGTGAAGAGAGGGGTGCTGAAGGATACAGAAGGTATAGAACTCTCTTTGAACTTCCATAAATGTGAGGGCATGCTGAACTCCAGAGGAGAGTGTTATTTTCTAATAGACTATAGTATATCTGTATGAATACAAAATCAACCAAATTTGTGAAACTTAATCACACTGTTGAACAAATAAATGAACCATTTATGAATATAATCCAGTATTTCCCATTCATGCAGACCCATAGGGTTTGATGTATGTTGGGAATAATGCCTTAAGTATTTGTTATATAGGTCAGTTTTTTTGGTCAAAGCAATCAAAGAATTAAGTTGCTATGGGTGAACATTGGTGACTATTTTCATATACGCTCACATTCCTGTCCTGCTAGGGCTGTTTTTGACTGAGTATTCAAAATAGAATAGGGGATTCTATTTGTTCGATATGGCGTTCGGCTAAAAGGGTCCATTCATTCCAGACTTCTAGCGAAAGACGAGTGAAATTATTGTAGCATGACATAACTCCCACACTCACTATCAGGTTTATCGTCTGTTTTTCCATGTTGGGAGTGTTAGATGTGCTTTTAAGTGGATTTAAAGGCATAAGGCAATTATGTCATTAGAATCTCAGAGAGGCATTTCTAGATTCATGTGCATGTCATCTGAAGTAATGCAGGCTCTGTGATGGCAGACAATCACAGAATGGCAGTAGTCAGAACATTCAATGGCAACATAAACTGGCCTTGATGATGATCAATGACTTTCAACACGTTTTGGATTTTGAAAAGTTTTAAAAAGTGTGTACTTTAATCAAGAAAATACCATAACTATGAAATGAAGGGGAAAAGGAGAACAAGAAAGTGCAGAAAGCTGTAGCTAACAATCTCCTATAAGTAACCCCCTCCCTTCCAGGTTTCTTAAGTCTCTGTTGTTCCTCCTCCATCAACAGGAGATGGTGCAGTTCCACAAGCAACTCAGGAAGCTGGAGCCTCAGATGCCACCAGGAACACCCCCCTTACCACAGTGGAAGAGACTCCTGAGGCAGCAGGAGGGGATGCTGCCTCCCCCCACATTGCTAATGGTGCAGTCACAAACTGTGAAGAAACCCGTAAGTGTTTGAAAGTACTAGTATCTTCATACAGCTTATGCCATGTTGATTTGATTATATGAATGACATCATCTGGGATTCCAAAACTGATGCGAGCGTGCAAATAATGAAAAAATGTTTTTTTTGCATGTGCGGATGTCATCCATATAATCAAACCAACATGGCCTTATGCTTTACAGAAAAGTGGTTTTGATTACAGGCCACAGTCTAAAGCAAAGTTGTAACTGTACAGAACATTGATTTTAGTTTGCATAGAATTTACATAATGAAGTATGTATGTACTAAAAGGTGAATTTTTGTAAGATTAAGATGAATCAACATTATACTTAAGCTTTGTTGAAAACATCAAAAGACTTATGCATGACCTACCCGTACTTGATATTGTTTTCTTTTCTGATGGAGGATACTTATAATTCAATTTTTTGTAATGTGTTATATGATAGGTAAACAATATCACTGTATGTTATTCCCTTTCCTCTAGCTGCCCCACCCCTGCCTGCTGTCCTCCCCACCCCAGAGGGAGGAGACAGCCCTGCCCCACCCACAGCAATAGTCCAACACAAGCCCTCCCCACCCATACCACCAAAAAGAGTTGGCTTCAGCCTACCCAAACGTCCTGCGGTAAGTAGCGTATTTGTCTATTATATAAGACAGAAATAGCAACCCTTTATCTACCTTTATCAAGGCCATTTGCCGAAGTCTGTTAAACTTTATAATGCAAAAGCCAATTATCATGAGCAGTAAAGTACAGTTTAGGCTGCAGTAAGTAAACTTTATGGATTACATCCCCCTTACAGACTACGGTTGTAATATGTATGGACAAAAAAAAAGGTGGCAAAAAAAAGATACCTACATTTTCACATTTGAGTACCATACATGATAAAGCAAGTAAGATGAATTGATAAAACCTGGTGTCGCAGAAAACAATTCTTTCATTCCTGTATTCAATATAACAGTATGTGACAGTGATGTCTACATTAAAATCATTCTAGACAGAATGAGATGACCATTTGTATGACAAAGAAAACTAATGCATGTAGTACTGGGGCACATCACCACATTCTTGTCTTAATGCAAATAGGTAGCTTTGTTTCATAGATTCCCTGACTAAAGCCTCTGACTGCAGAGAAAAGGTGCCCTTAATTTGAAACTGTCCTGAAGAAGTTCACATGTTAAAGGAATGAAATGCAACAGTTTGTGGAGGTTGCTTGGAATTTGCTCAAACTCTTAAATGCTTCTGTTCTTTCTAACCTGGCAAGTGCCCAGTTAATGTGCCAATACATAATGCAATCCTTATACATACACATAAACATCTCTTAAACATTCCGTACCTTTGTGTTACAGGAAAGCCCAGCCAAAGTAGAAGGAAGGGAAGAGGATGCTAGGGATACAGACCAGGTGGTACCAGAGATGCAGTTTAAGAAAGCTGATCAACCTACCAATGAGATGGAGGGAAGAAAGGAAGAAGAAGAGGAGGAGAAGGAAACAGCTGCACCTGCCAAACCACCGAAGGAGAGGGTTCGCTCAGTGCCCAGGTAAGGGATGAAGAATGGAAGGATTGTACTGGAGGTGTTGGTGTGCCCAGGTAAGGGATGAAGAATGGAAGGATTGTACTGGAGGTGTGTGGGTGTGCCCAGGTAAGGGATGAAGAATGGAAGGATTGTACTGGAGGTGTGAGTGTGCCCAGGTAAGGGATGAAGAATGGAAGGATTGTACTGGAGGTGTGGGTGTGCCCAGGTAAGGGATGAAGAATGGAAGGATTGTACTGGAGGTGTGGGTGTGCCCAGGTAAGGGATGAAGAATGGAAGGATTGTACTGGAGGTGTGAGTGTGCCCAGGTAAGGGATGAAGAATGGAAGGATTGTACTGGAGGTGTGGGTGTGCCCAGGTAAGGGATGAAGAATGGAAGGATTGTACTGGAGGTGTGAGTGTGTACAGGTAAGGGATGAAGAATGGAAGGATTGTACTGGAGGTGTGGGTGTGCCCATGTAAGGGATGAAGATTCAGAAGCATGGAAGGATTGTACTGGAGGTGTTGGTGTGCCCAGGTAAGGGATGAAGAATGGAAGGATTGTACTGGAGGTGTTGGTGTGCCCAGGTAAGGGATGAAGAATGGAAGGATTGTACTGGAGGTGTGAGTGTGCCCAGGTAAGGGATGAAGAATGGAAGGATTGTACTGGAGGTGTGAGTGTGTACAGGTAAGGGATGAAGAATGGAAGGATTGTACTGGAGGTGTGGGTGTGCCTATGTAAGGGATGAAGATTCAGAAGCATGGAAGGATTGTACTGGAGGTGTTGGTGTGCCCATGTAAGGGAAGAATGGAAGGATTGTACTGGAGGTGTGGGTGTGCCCAGGTAAGGGATGAAGATTCAGAAGCATGGAAGGATTGTACTGGAGGTGTGGGTGTGCCCATGTAAGGGATGAAGATTCAGAAGCATGGAAGGATTGTACTGGAGGTGTTGGTGTGCCCATGTAAGGGATGAAGAATGGAAGGATTGTACTGGAGGTGTGGGTGTGCTCATGTAAGGGATGAAGATTCAGAAGCATGGAAGGATTGTACTGGAGGTGTTGGTGTGCCCATGTAAGGGAAGAATGGAAGGATTGTACTGGAGGTGTGGGTGTGCCCAGGTAAGGGATGAAGATTCAGAAGCATGGAAGGATTGTACTGGAGGTGTTGGTGTGCCCATGTAAGGGATGAAGAATGGAAGGATTGTACTGGAGGTGTGGGTGTGCCCAGGTAAGGGATGAAGATTCAGAAGCATGGAAGGATTGTACTGGAGGTGTGGGTGTGCCCATGTAAGGGATGAAGAATGGAAGGATTGTACTGGAGGTGTGGGTGTGCCCATGTAAGGGATGAAGAATGGAAGGACTGTACTGGAGGTGTGGGTGTGCCCATGTAAGGTATGAAGATTCAGAAGAATGGAAGGATTGTACTGGAGGTGCAAATTAGATAATGGAAATTTCATTGAAGTTTTTTATGCGCTAATTTTATCAATTTTAAAGGCCATAGTATTATGTGGATCAAATGTGATACAATCTTCTGTCAAAATAGCATGTTTGTAATATGGGCACCATAGCTCCTAAACTTATTTTCTGGCCTGTTGGCTGTGATCTGTGAAGTAAACAGAGGCAGTTAGTGTTGTTTTGACTTTCTCTACTGCACCAGGACTTAGCAGAACATGTTTAAAAACTGATTCTACAACGATGCATCACTCAAGTGTCTGATAAAAAAATTCATCTTTCAACGGGGTTTTGTACTGACACCTGTTGCTGAACTTTCCAGTGCTGAAGTGTCTGCCCTGATACAGACCCTGGAGGACCAGCTGAAAAATGTTGCTGTGTCATTGGGCCCTGACAAGGACAGAAGAGACATGGCTGGGCAGTCAGCGATGCCCCCTATCATCAAGGTGAAAACTCCATCGTTGGCAGAACCTGACAGCGATGGTGAAGAAGACGACAAAGAAAATAAGCCAGTAAACCGTAAGGGTCTGCGGGCACGGTTCTCAGATGAAGATGAAAGCAGTGAGGAGGAGGGGTCCCCACGATTTGGTAAGAACTTGATAGTATGTTAAAGTGGTCGTGTGCTCTTCCATTTTTGCTGCATTCTGCTAACTCTGTACTTCTTGCCCAAAGGATGTTATATAAGAGGGACTGAGTACGGGGTTAGTCCCTTTTCATGGACCTAATTCAGTATGTGTGAACGATATCCAAAACAATGGTCCATTTTGCTACAAATGAAGCTGTTTTGTGGAGTATCTGTATTCTGCATTTCGTACTGCTGCATTCATCATGCTGGCCTTTCAAGTTTCATGCCACATGTACTTTGTGCATCTGCGTGTACATGGTTGTGTTGTTTCTTCCTTGTACATTTCAATTACCGTATTTTCTCCAATAAAGTATACACTTTTAAACTTTTCAAAATTGAAAAAGTGCTACAAGTTGTTGCCAAAGTAGGGTGGGTACATTGAGGTCATTGTATGGATAAAAGAGCCTAAAATAAAGCAAGGTGGAGCTATCCTTCTCAGAAGGATGTAAAACATACATATTGGTGTTGTCTTAGCAGAGGAACTGTCTAAACATGATTTACTTAAAAGTGACACTTGCATACAATCCTTCTTCTTCTTGTGTCTTCTTGTCCCTTTCACATACATGTACAATCTTTATGAGTTAGTGACCCCGACATGTTGAACTGTTTCCTCCAGTTAGATGTACTAGCTGATTTTTTTCTATCAGTTCATTTTTTAGTGAATTTCATAAGTTGCAGCAGGCATTTCACAAGTTTGTAGAGGCAAATTGGCAGTGGGATTTTGATAAATTTGAATTCATCCAGTTCAGGGTCTATTCAAAATTGGTCAAGAAGGGGTGTAAACTGTATTTTGAGTTTTTCCATTTTACCTTTCAGTCCCACAGATCTGTCTGAGACTGGCCCCAAATCAGGGGTGCGTAATTTAATTGGGGTGTCAATATTATTCGAAAAAATACGGTAACACTCCTCTCGCCTTACTTAACATATTTCTTCTCCAAGTTAACTCAAAAGTATTCCTGTCTTTTGTATCCTTAGATTGTGTTGGCTCTAATTTCTTCTACATTCTTACTTACTATGTTTCCTTACTTTATAACCCACTTGTTTTCCATCTCTCACCACCTCCCCCATCACTGTTGGACTCTCCCCATCATGGATCGTACCATGTTTGGGTGTGTTCAGTGATGTACTTGCTGCCTGTACTCCCCCCCTTCCTGGTGTGGCTGTCCTACACCCTTCCCATGCTCCTCTTCTCACTGCTGCGGTGCCTGGCCCATGTGCTGTCCATCTGGCGGCTCTGGCACTGTAAGTCAGTGGTGCAGGAAATCGGCTAAATCAAATTATTTCAGGCCACTTTGTGTAACAAGCAATGCCATGTTTGTGCTACATACCTTTTTTCAGGTTGTTGTGAACTACATTTTGTTGTATATTGCTATATTTTGTATTGTGGAGATAAATCCTGATCTGCTTTGCTTTGAAGAAAAGTCTGTGTCCATTGCTATACAAATAAACTGAACAACATCCATGTAAATATAAAAATATCAAATGAAATTAATGAAGGAATAGTTAATTATTGATAGTTCTATACATGTGAAAGTCATAGGCAGTCTTTGAAATATGTAATTTATGCAACTAGTACTACAGTAGGAAAGGTAACTAGATTTAGTAACCTTCCTTCAGCCAATTTCAGCCAATCAGCGTGTGCTCCGGGCCATGACGTCTTTTCCCGCGGACCCGATCCTTCCATGCCAAGCTATCTCTCCGTTCATTTTCAATGCCAATTTTGGCTCTATATCTGCTTGGAGAACAGTTCAAAGGTCAAAATACGTCATATCCGTCTTGTAGAACCCTTGTGGAAACAAGGGCAAAGCGCTGAAGCCAATTTTGATCGGCGAAAAACCACGAGAATCAACAATTTCTGGCCGGAATGGCGGCCAAATCGTCGGGTAAGCGGTCCATTTCTTCATTTTTTCATGTGATTTGACTGGTCTAACTTGTTATTTTCATGGAATTTGTCGTAGTTTTTGTTGTTTTTCCGTGATTGTTTGGGGTGTCGTGAGTCGATTCCGCCATTTTGTCTTTGTTTGTCTTGCGATGCAAAGAATTTTTGAGTTTTTGAAGTTGACCAGTTGCTTGGTCGGGGACAGCCAGCCGTGTTGTTAGTGCACGGACATTTGCACACTTGCGGGTTGTTTCTTCGTAGAAAAAATGATTTTATTTGCCTTTCGCGGCGGGTTAAACCAAATCTACAAATTTTCTTGAATGAATCAAAGTCTCCACCATGCTTCTACATTGTTGGTTTGGGGCTGATGGTGTTCTAGAAAATTTCCTCCTTTTTTGAACGGGTACAAGCCGCAATTTTAGCGATAATGGCTAAAGGTGGGGAGGGGGGCGTTGTTCTGCAGAGATCGCTATGGGCATGAGTCCTGCCGTTTTTTATCTGTAATTTTCAATTGCATATCATTTTGACACAATCATGAAATATGTGTGACTTTTGAGATCATTGTGGCGACAAAATTGATGACTTGAATGATTTTTTTAAGGACATTTTAGTCTTCAGTATTTTGGGGATGGGTTCACGCATGCATGGAGTTTGGTTGTTCCTTTTACTAGTATTTGTAAAAATGCTGTACTTTAATGTCTATTTTGCTGGACTTAGTCTGTTGTAATTTGTAGGTAGATTTGTGTGTTAGTAAATATTCTGCAGACATGACTAGGCATTGACATGTATGATAATATGTGATGGTAGGACTACTGTGGCAGGGTTTGTATGCCACTCAAAATGTGACAATCATTCTGAAATATTGTGCTTGCCCATAGGTGACAAAATGGACCACTGCTACCAACTGAAAAGAAGATTCAGACTATGTGGAAGTGACAACAACACTTACCAATAATGTGGTACATCATATGGAGCAGTTTCTGAACCTCGTTAGGATTGATCCATCTGCCAACCTAATTAGTCTGTCACAAATTACCTTTGTTTATGTAATGTTAGATATAAGAATTACCTCAGTGTTGTGCTGTCAAAGAGGCAAAAGTTAATGAAGATACTGTAAGTTGTGTAGGGACCATATAAAGTTCCCTAATTTTATTGGTTTATATTTGTATGACTACGGTCCTCAGTGTTATATCACCATAAGAGGCAAAAGTTTATGTGGATATGTTGTGTTAGGACTAAATGAAGTTACCAGTGCCCTATGGTATCTGTTTTGTACATCATTTATATTTGTATGACTATGTTCCTCAATGTTATGCTACCAAAAAGGCAAAAGTTAATGTTGATACATGGATGTTGTGTGAGGATGTTTAATCAATAGAGACTCTAAGACAGTGCTTTGTGACCTTCGCACACTACCTGTTTTTTAATATATTAAATTATTATATTAAATTAAATAATTAAATTTATATTTATATGACTATATGGTCCAAGTTTTGTGTGAAAGCCTCAACATATACTAGTACATGTAGTATGCATAACAGAACAAGGACTACAAGATGAGGAGTGTAATAAGTTTAAAATTCCGATGTACATAAATGTTTTTATTGATGTTATCAACATGAGTGTCAAAAATAAACATTGTTCGATGTATTTACTATAAAGTCTATTACATGTAATAAGTCTATTACTAATGAAGTAAATACTACAATATTGATAGTAGGGCACCTCTCCCATCTAGTATTAACATTCTATCCAGAGGTACTAAAGTTATCCTAACCAGAAATATTCGGAAACTTAAACACACACTCAGATAGGCACACAGACACACAAAAAATGGAAGTAACAATATGAAACGGTAATGTACCAAAAGACAAAAAGCAAACAGATTTCATCATGTGTCAACCACTTCCTCAAAGTTCCTGGATCTTCCTGGTTTTGGCGGCCATCTTGATTTGGGGTCAAATATTGGGGTCATGGAAATGGCGCACTCTGATTGGCTGAAGAAAGGTTACTAAATCTAGTTACCTTCCTTACAGCACGTCACCGGAACGTACTGCGCCTGCGCGAACCCTGGTGGTTTGGGGCTTGGTTTGGTCAACGTTGCATTGAAATCCCGCTTGTTGCACAATATATGTTAGAGACATGGTTTCATGTAAAACGTACACGGAGTATTACCCTTATATACGCACACACTTTCTTAAATGCGACCCTTTAGTAAACCGGGCGTTTAGCAGCGTTTAGCATGTCTATACTTTTCGCGCAGGCGCAGTACGTTCCGGTGACGTGCTCTTCCTTACTGTACTAGGAAGCAAGGTACTAGGGTTTTTCATCCTGTTAGTGCATCATTTTGTTTGTCAATATTGGATTAAGTTAAGCATCAGTTTGGCTACCAGGAAAGCATGTGCTCCTGAATCGTAGAAACAGCATCATTTTCCCAAATTGTTGAAGATAATCTTACATGTAACATCAACTCCCATAATTCCACTGGGTGCATATAGTTCCAAATAATTATATTGTAATATGTCTCTGAAAATTATGTAAATGAACTATGTTGGTTTCAGGATTAGCAAAAGATTTCGTAAGGACAAGCAGCCCTTTGTGATAAAAGATGTTGAGGTTACATGTAAACACATGCAACAAGAATCTTTCTAAAAGACATTCAACATTTCGGCAGCCATTGCTTTGAGTTTTCAGAGTTACAGTCAAACCTGTCTATAGCGGCCAATCAAGGGACTGGAGAAACGTGGCCACAATAGAGAAATGCTGATCGAGCAATAAGTTACACATGATTTCATTTTCAGTACCCACTAATCTTTCTCACCAAGTAGCATTATCTCGGTCGTCTCAAAATTTAAACTGACCTAGCCAAAGCTAAATCTACCAAAAATTATTGATATTGCCATGCGCAATGTTGGTAAACAAGCCAACAAAGACTTGCACTCTAACATTCAAAGCACGCATACCTTCCGCTACTGTCAAAATGGGAACTCCAAATCCTCGCAAACTACGATTTCAAACTCAGCGCAGGGTGACATACGGTCGCCGCATGGTTGCAATAGGCAGTGTTTCTGTATCTACGGGACCAGAAACCATGTGGCCGTGGTGTACAGGGGACCACTTTAGATTTCTTAATGTTTAGATCAATGGGAAAAATCCAAGGAACTGACAAAAAGTGACCACAATGGCCAGGTGGCTGCTATGCAAAGGTGGCTGATATTACAGGTTTGACTGTATTTCAGAAATAGTATTCAGCAGATTGAGTACTTTCCACCCTCAAGAGTCAGTCATCTGAGAGAATACAAGGTTGGTAAAAGTAGTTTTGCCCGTACAGGGTCGGGGCTGGCAGCCAAGGTGGCGAGGAAAGACAGTCTGGCACTGAAGCTGAGCCAACGCCCCACTAGGAGGGAACTGATCGAGAAGAACATCATCCCCAGCATCAGTGACAAAGAGCGGCAGGAGAACCGCGAAGTCGTCGGAACAAAGCTCAACAGGTAGGACAGTGCTGGAATACATGCCTGTAGTCTGCAGATAAATTCTACATTCAATTTGGAGGTAAAGGACTTAGTACAGCCTATGAAAATTGAGCCTTGGTATTATGAATCACAGTCACTGTATTTATGTAGTACTGTAAAAGGACCTGGGGTCCTCCCCCTATAAAAACTTTCGTTAGGGTGCAAGACTCCAACCATCATCCCAACATCATAAATATTACTCTCTGTAGGGGATCTCTACCCACCTGGGGTTTTTGGAAAACCCTGTCCAGTCCAGACAGGAAAATGGGGCAGAAAACCCTGTCCGGTCTGAAAAGGGGGTCTGCATGGGGGTTCCTGGCAATGCTTAGTTTAAAGCTAAATTCAGACGGTGCCTAACACTAAATTTGTAATAATAATTGATGCACATTGCAAATTGATGAAATTTACATACACTAAATTTGTAATAATAATTGATGCACATTGCAAATTGATGAAATTTACAGTAAAGCCAAAAGGCCTTTTTTCAAACCTTAAGTTAAGTTGTAAACTATAGACCCACATGTTTTTGCCTTTTGCAGCCCTACTACAGTCTGGACAGGTTTTTCCGAAAACCCGCATGGGCGTTGTATGGGTCTTCAGTTTCAAAGCCTTTTTTTAACGGTCCACAAAAATCAGCCTCTGTCAAGCTTCATGCTTACATGCATACTTGAAACTTATAAAATGTCTTCCCCAAAAAAAGCTTTAAAATTTGATACTTGTGTCTAAAAATATGACTTAAAATTGTAGCATTTAGTTGTTAGTTGAAGAAACCAGTATAGACTCTTTAGGTCTGTACAAGTTGTATCTGAGTCAATATAGAGACTGAGACCGCGTGGCGCAGTGGCAGCATATTTGGCTCAAGACCGAGAGGTGGCGGGTTCAAATCCGACTGCCGTGCCACCGATCTTGTGCCCTTGCGAAAGGCAGTTTACACAACTTTCCTCACTTAACTCAGGTGTAAATGAGTATCTAGCTGCGGCTAGTGGCCTTGGCCTGGACTTTGTGGCCGAGACAGGCCTTGGGGGCATGTTCGGGCATGAGCGGCACCCGCCATGGCACACGGGGTAGGAGGAACCCCTTACATCCTTGGTCGGAAGTCCTCCTAGGAGACGGATACTCGGAACAAGAAAGCTGCATCTACTGAAGCCGTTTCACACGCGTCATACAGTTCTGTCCCTGTGAGACTTAGTGCTCCAGTAGACGAGAGGGTGGAGAAGGAATTGCACACCCCTCCTTCACCATAAAAAGTCATGTGCAGGTCAGGCAAAACAGGTAGATGCTTCATCTGTCGAATCGACAGGAGAACCATAAAAAATATTTAAAAAACATTTCAAAACTGTTTTCAAGAGAAACTCCAATACTTGCTACACAGTCTTAGCCTGCCACCACCAATGTGAACACAATGATGGTTGCAACCATACTTAGGTCTGGTAGTTTATGTTAGCTGAATTTATGCATGTTTTTGTAGTGCAACCTTGGTCTTTAACTTGATTGACTAATGCACCCCCAATTTGGTATGAGTCAGCAGACCATGTATGACCATGGCTGTCAGGTAAAAAGATTTTGATAAACCTCAATTAAAGAATGTAGCCCTTCCTCAACAAATATATCACTGACAGTATTCATTTCAAAATTATGAAAAGTTTAAAAGTGTGTACTCATCAAGATGTTACGATAAGCTGATTTGATATCAGAAGTAGAATACTGAAGCTCATGTTGTAGTATGGGGGAACAATGGTTTGAGTATTTGCAATGTTTCCAAATGGCATGTAATAATTCTCACAAGTACGTCTTTGAATATTGGAGGTGAAAGAAAAAAATTCCTTAAGTTAAAAGTAAGTGGTAAAAAGAATTATATCTATTAATCAAATTATCTTCAGCTTATCAGCTATTCATTGCACCAGGAAGTTAAGTCAAAAGTTGCTTTTTTTTTAACCTAGCTGCCCTTATAGATATTTTTCAATGATTTTCATTTTGTTGAATGGGTGCTCTCACAATTTACTTGAAATGATGTAAACTCCAGGTTTACTCTTTCTATGGTAAGTATGATCCGGTTTACCATGCACCTGTCCTGTTCTTGCAGGCGGCTGAGTCTCAGGCCCACAGCTGAAGAGCTACAGCAGAGGGGGATACTGAAAGGTCTGTATTTCTTCCTGAATAACATGAGCAAGTAGAGATTGGGGACTTCATACCTCCATGAAATATTTAGAGCTTTTACTGGATACTATTTAGAGCTCTTGCTGGATACTACACACTTACATGCTTTGTGCATGGTGATGTTCATAATTGACCAACTCACATCTCACAAGTATAAAATTCCCTTATATCATGCAAATCAGTTCCTCATTTGCATATTTGGTATCTGCTTATATTCTACCTATCATGATTTACATGTGTTACATTTATTGCAGTCCAGTCATGGAAAACAATGGAATTATACAATGTACTCATTAATTATGGAAACTAAGTTCTCATTTGCATAACGTGTATATCATTCTGAACATCTTTGCCTAAGCTACCTGCATGTCCAAAGTGATGGCAATTCGTCATTCCTTTCTGTAGTTATCCTCTTTGGAGTGTCTTGACAAAAATGCCCTTGCAGTCCAAAAATTAAATGTGGGGCGGCCGAAACTTGCCTGACTTTGTTATGACACTGAAAGTTATGTACCACCCAAATGTCAAGACCATATTTTGTCCGACAAGAGATACATTGAAAAAACTGCTATGATAGAATATTCTCATTAATTATCCAAATGTACTCCTATTTTACATAATAAGTATTTCAAATTGTACCTTGATATTTTGTATTTCAAAATGTACCTTCATACCAAAAATCATGAACATCCATTGTTCCCTTCTTGAGTTATCTTCAGAAGTTTTTTGACAAAAATGTCCGTTATCCCAAAACTAGCCGCTAGGGGGCCCAAACACAGTCACTTCTTCCCGACCACAAGAGCTATCTAAAACTCAAAAATCGTGACCATAGCTTTTTCAAAAGATGAGATAGCAAAACCGGAAGTTGCACTGGAGTACCGAGGAAAGCTGCTAGGGGGCCCAAAATCTAATCATTTCCAGCTTTCATCACACCCCTCCAACACACCAAGTGTGAAACTATTCCATCTTGTCCACAGACAGACAGACACACAAATGCTAAAATGAAAAAATAACCTCCATGAAATTTCATGGAGGTAAAAACCTGATTTCCTTTGTAAACATTTACAGGTAGTCCAAGATGGGTATCAGCCTGCTCATTGGTTGGCTCTTCTAATTTGAACTACTTTTATTTCACCCACAGTTAAGAATGAAGAGGAAGCTCGTCAGGAAATGCAGGAAAAGAAGAGAACACTGACCAGGAAGGTATGAAACAAGGTTCTCCAATGAACTTACCTGCTACAATTGCTACTACAAATGTTACGGTAGTAGTATTGTACCTAATGATCAATGATTGTTGGAACATAAAGGTTCAAGCCTTCAGGTCCAATCCATTGAAACAGCACACTCCTGAGGAATGAGTGGCCATGGACAAATGTCTAACAAACATGTACATGATCTGTAACTTTATCTTATTAATAAGATACATGCAATATAAGTATGAAAAGTTTTGACATGTGAAAACATTTAGTCTGAGGGTTGGGGCACAAAACCTTTTGTGAAACTAGCATCACCATGTCTAATTGGAAGATCTGAATCTGATGTTTGTGTTTGTGCAGTTTTGAAAAGGGAAGATTTATTGGATTGAATGGAAAATACACAATGTATTTGACATGTCATGCTCGCTCGTGACTTGTTGGCTTTCAGGAGTTTATCCTATAGTGTGGTGATGAGACATAAATACATGTAGATTGTTCTTTGTTAGCAATACTGACTTTTGCCTACAGCGCCTTGACGTGTGCTTGACCCAAGGTGGACGATAACTGATTCGTTGTCTGCTTAGTTGTGGATGACTTATGTTCACACCAGTGTTTTTCGATGTGGGATCGCGGGAAGGTCAGCATGTACATGTACATTAAGGATATTTTCTCTACCCTGAAGCCTTTTGATACAGTAAATTTTCTTTTCCCAAAGTTGAGTTTCCGGCCAACAGTTGAGGAACTTCGTCAAAGGGCAATCCTGACATTTAATGACTATGTGGAGGTGGCTGAGGCCCAAGACTATGACAGAAGAGCAGACAAACCTTGGACTAGACTAACTCCAAAAGATAAGGTAGGTTCATGAAGTAAACTTCTTCCAACACAACCAAAATAGTACTCACTTACAACGTGTCAGTGTCTATCAGACACCATCATCAGGGTAGAAGAGCTGGATTTACTTCTCACTGCTACTTATAGCTGATGTAGGTGGCGCTGCAGCAGTGAGAATCCTCAAACGACCTGTGAGAATGCCATTCCAACATGACTCATCTCTGTTCATAACCAGAGCTGACTTCCAGATCCAGACTGCCTCCTTTATCCAGCAACTTTGTCTGTTTTCCTCTCTATCAATGACTGGGAATGAGAGTTCACAGCTACAAAGAGCCACCATCTTCAAAAGTTTTCCCATCTCCAGCTTTCAAAACAATCTGAACAGAGTGACAAAGACAATTTTTGGGGCAACCAACTGAAAAAATGTGTTGTCAACATTTCAAAGAAGGTACTGAGCAGCCATCAGAACAGTATCATGCATGAAGAAACTCAACTATGCAGTGATGACACCCGACAAACTGCCAGTGGCAGATTTTGTTGCCACAGAAAACGCTTGTTTGTGCTTACAGCTTCACAATGCACAGCAGCTCAGAGCACAGGTCGCAGGAGTCCTGAAAAAGGCCAAGCTCCCCAATTTCAACATCAGTATGGAAGAAAAAAAGGCCATATACAGCAGTTGAAGAAGGACAAGGATGTAATGCTACTGCCAGCGGACAAAGGAAAAGCGACAGAGATTATGGACACAGAGGACTATGAATCGAAGGTAAGCCACATGTTATCCTACAAGAAGATCTACAAAAACTTTCCCGACACAGAAAAACAAAAGGAAACTGTTGGAGGCTTAAAGATGGGGGAAAATTACTGAAGAACAGTATATTAAGTACTTATAGCGTATGGCAGAGAATACCCCTAGGAAGTATGCCACTTCTAAGATACACAAACCTAACAACCCGCTCAGACTGATTGCAGATTACACACGGTTCAATTGGTTACAATACATCACAAGAAATTGCCAGCATTATTGAGGAAGATGATGAGAATTGTTCATGTCTCATGACGTAGTCTCACTTCTCACCAACACTCCAGTGCCAGAGACTTCAGACATCATAAAGGAAAGACTCCTTGCTGACACTGACCTCAAGAACAGAACCAAGCTCAAAGTGGAGGACATTCCGGAGTTACTAACTTTTGTAGTGACCACTATTTATTTCAGTTTTAAAGGCAACATCTACCAACAGCGTTTTGCAACAGGGATGGCAAGTCTAGTCTCCCCTCTCCTAGCAAACCTTTTTATGATATGGCTAGAACAGCAGGCTATAACTACAGCTCCATTGAACTATAAGACTCCGGAAGAGATAAGTAGACGACGACGTCATGGAAGTCATAAGAAGGGGGGCACAACAAGAACTACATTGTAATGGATCATTTGAACTCAATAGACCCCATGGGCAATATCAAGTTTACGATGCACACACCATTTCTTCCGCGACAGGGGTCCTAGGTAGTGCGCAAAATAAAGTCAAAAAGGGTCTCTAGGGTCTGGGTTTGAGTTCAAATTTCTCATCATTTGCTGCGAAATGGCATTTAATACTGGCATGGCTGAAAAGCATAAAAAGTGATGTGTTTTAGGTGAAAATTGGTTTGGGGCCTAAGCCTCAGTTTTTTGTATGCCTGCGCATTGAAAGTGGTTTGCCCCGTTGACCCAGACTCACCGTCCATGCGTTCTGTGAGCAGTGTTGCTACGTGTATGCCTTGTCAGGTTATTGTAAAATCTCAGTGTTAAGATTTTTTTCAATTTTCAGCTTGATTAATCCTAGGTGTATTCTCTTTCTGACAATATTAGTAATTTTCTTGAGTAAGCTATAGGTGATGGGTTTATTTCCACATCAAAATTCCAAATTTTTTACATATTTTTTTGTGTGAAAAAACTTTTTAAAAATTACGAAAAGTAGAGAGGGTAAAGAAACTGAAACCCGATTGTTTGTAAAGCTGGAGGGATACCCTTCATTCCTATACACGGCTTTTCTGCTTCAGAAGTATTTCCTGGAAGAGACGCCCTCTCGTCTTGAGGGTGCGCAGCCTCAAACTGAGACCTAAAATAAAATGGGGTGTGCTCCATTTACCCATGAGGTAGAAGATCAGGGCACTCGGCCCATCCTGGACACCTCACTTGTGAGGAGATCTGACGGTATGGTTAAACCGTTAAACTCAAGACCCAAACAGACCAGTACCTTAGAAGACTTCAATTCCCACAATCCCCTCTACCAAGGAGTTGGAGTGATCAGAACGTTGACGAACAGTTGCAAAACAGTTGCTACAGATGACACAGACAGACATCAAGAGATGAAACACATTAAACAAGCCACTCTGTGGCTATCCAGACTGGACTTTCAAAGAAGTACTACATCAGAGTAGCAAACATAAACCAAAGAAAGACAAGAAGAAAGAAGAACAGAAGTCCAAGGGCATGATCATCATACTGTATGTCAAAGGCACTACAGAGGCACTAGCCATGGCAGTAAAGCCCAAGAGGCAAGACTACTCTCAGAAACATGTTGGTACACCCCAAGGATCTGACATGGTTATCATTCAAAATAATAAAGTAGAGGAATCAACCTTTTCAAAAAAGTAGGTCACCCTTTGTTTGGTACCAAATGCCCATTTTTGGGGTCCTGGCCCATGGACTACAAGAAGAGAACAAATCACCGACCATATCAACAGGAACAATCGTGTAATAGACTGGGAGGGGGCTGGAGTCGTCGGTAGAGAGAAAAATAGACGCACTCGCTGGATAAAGGAGGCAGTCTAGATCAGGAAGTCAGCTCCAGATATGAACAGAGATGTGGGGGGGGGATACAAACTGAGTCTTGTTTGGGACGACATACTCACTGCTGCAGCGCCACCTACATCAGCCATAAGTAGCAGTGAGAAGTAAATCCAGCTATTCTACCCTGATGATGGTGTCTGATAGACACCGAAAAGTTGTAAGTGAGTACTATTTTGGTTGTGTTAAAAGAACTTCTTTAAACTTACCTTAATATAAGAATATACCAACCTGATGAAACTATTTACATTTAAGGTACTAGGTTCACTGGCCTGAAGGGAAATATGGACAATGTATATCATTCTGTAGATTTGCCTGTCTTGAAAAAAATTGAATCTGTCTTAAGATTTGAAAAAAGGGTTAAAAGAGACTTAAATTTGATATGAAAAGGTTTTTTTTAACAGGATGTAAAATGTACATGCACATATATTGATATAATGGCTTGAGATGCTTAGAAGACATACTTTTTAAAGTATGGAAGAATTTAAAGAAAACCTGTATCTAAAGTACAGACATGTATGTTGCACATCCTGTCCTGATGTATTTGTACCAGCTTATTTGCATACATGATCAACATTCTTTTTTCTCATGTACACATGTTGTTGCAATGAACTCTGATTTCAAGAAGATTGAAGCCCTTTTGTTGGCATTTATATTTCAGGCTGATATTAGGAAAGAGCTTAACGACTTCAAAAGCTCAGAAATGGAGGTACATGAAGAGAGCAGACACCTCACCCGCTTCCATAGACCATGATCTCTGACCTTTGACATCTTAACGCACACTGCAGTCCAATTTTGCTGACAGATACAAATGTAGGATTATGGAAATGTTTGGTATGTGCTAACACATGACAGGTCAGTGGTAGGTACATTTGTAATGTTGAGGTCTTAGGTGGAGAATATTTACAATGTTTATATTTGCATTCTCAAACTATTGTCCTTTGCACATAATGATGAAGAAAATGCATATAATCTTAGCTGAACAGGGAAGGGTAGACAAACTTAAGATTAAGGTACCTCTGGATACTTATTGAATACATTTTACATTCTACATGTTAGATGCTTCATGCACCTTCATGTATATGTTGGTCTGGTACATGTACATTGTAAACAACCCAGATGCTTCCAAATGAGGTCTAAAATGACAGTTGTATTTATTGGACCAGAATATCCCTGCTTGTATACGTGGGACAGTTGTAAAGCAAATTTCCGTAGGATTTCTGCTCTTTGTACTTCTCATATGACCAGTCCTGCTACCATAAATACATTAAATATTGTATACAACAAATCTGGCCAGGGGTATCCTGCCTAGTATACACAGTGCAGTAATACATGTATAATCTTTTTGTATTGGAATCAATCTTGTCCATGTAAGATACCTATTATATTCTTTCAGGCAAGAACTAACATTGGCCAGATTTTAACACTGCATCTGTATGTTACCACTACCCAGAAAAACCATAATGGTTATGGTTAACGGGCTTACCTTGGTATTTTTCAGATTTTTCCCAACTTATTTTGAAGCAGTCATAGTACAGAATCACATAATGGGAAACATTCCCTTGGACTGTAGCCGTAACGAGTTATGCTAAATTTTGTTCTCCCAGGCCTTGGACATTAAAGTTAACTCTAGAAGAAGATGCTCTGTACCAATAGGTAATGATATTAGGAAGTACTAAAAATGCATACTACATGTACTACACAGTATATGATAAAGTACCCAAGAGACCTGTGTGCATCAAAAAGCATTCAGTATTCTACTTATTGATAAGTACCCTCTAATTCAATTTCATTGTACCTTCTAATATCAGCCTATGGCTGAATGTAATGTGCCTAACAAGGCCTCAAAAAGATTTCAAAAATAAATTCAGGGCTGATAAGAAAAACGTTATGAACATTAGGCCTTCTTGGTGTGTATCAGTAGATTTATTATTGTGCTGTAGACTCTAGAAGTCTGGGTAATCTACTTACACTTACTGGACAGACAGCATACAAAAACAAACTGTAGCAAAGAGGTTAACAGTGTTTGAAGGGTTGTAGTTATCTGTACTGCAGATTCATCTGTACTGCAATATCATCCCACTGTTTAAAGCAGATTGGACTAGTGCAGAGAATGCACTGCGACCTTTTGGTCACTTGAAATTTGCGGTAATTGTTTAAGCTTACTGTGACTAATCTGAGGCCCTGTTCATGATGCAAAAAATGAAACGGTTCTATCGGTTAGGCAAGCTGAAACGGATAAGTTTTGTCATCATGAACGCTCCGAAACAGATCTGAAACGATTTTTTTTCCTCGGGAGGTGGTTCTGAAACGGTTTCTAGGTTATCCGGAATTGCGAATTTTCATCATGAACGCAAAAGCGGCGCGATCCGTTTTACATCCGGGCACGTGCGTTCATGTTTGGTGGCGCCACAGGGAAAAAGTACAATCTGTGATTCAGGTGTTTCGGCTGCATTTTCAGATTTAGTAAAATTCGTTTTTATTATCGGGCTGCCTCCTGGTAGACTGAGGAGCCAGCAGTCCTGATATCGCAAGGGAATGTGTCAGGAGATCCAGTGGAAATGTCATAGCATGGCATATATCGAGACCACAATGTTTTCAGAGGCATTTCCAAGGTCATGACAGAACCCAGCTTCGATTTCAGTAAGGCATTTTGGTTCAATTTCGATCAAAGACCAATAATCTGACACAGAAGTACAAGTTAGGGAAAAGGTCACAACAACCTCAGGGGTCAGAGGTCACATTACCATGCATTACCATGCCTCTTGAAGCTTGCTTGAAGGAACTGAAAAGGTTTGCAAACTGTTTCCTGACGGATTTCCAGGCCTAACCGATAGAACTGTTTCATTTTTTGCATCATGAACGGGGCCTGAGTGGTTGAACAGTTGAAGGAATAATAGCTTTCATCAATGGAAGTCTAAATGTGGCAAAGATTTTTGTATAAACTGGCATCAACCTGACTGCTATGAATAGAAATATATAGTTTCAGCTCAACATTCATGCAATGTCAAAGTCATGGCAGACCTTAAGAAAAGGAATGATTACTTTGGATTTTGAACTTTTTGCCATGTCTTGTTGGTCTGGTACAAATTGTTTGAGAACTCCAAACCCTTGACTTTTGTGCTGAGAAATTTCCATTACCACAAACTTCAATCAGTGCCAGATAATGTCAATGAAGGTTAGTGCCGGATAACATGGTTATTCATGACAAAGACATAAAATCACAGCCGACATTTTGATGACCGTCTGTCACCTTCTTCAGGGTAATACTAACATTAGTTCTATTCCACACTGCAGCTACATGGAGGAGGAGCTGCTGATTATGCTGTTCCAAATGTGAAGAATGTTGTCATATGTGCAGTCCTATGACAATTCTTCACATTTGGGGCTGTATTATAAGCAGCTACGTCTTACCCTTGCCCTCCATCTAGAAACTTAGTCGTGAGAGATGCTGCCGAAGACCTTTTATGTGACAGTGAGTTTGATTGAATATTCAATCCACACTGTAGCTGTCCTGTCTGCTGCCATACCTGGTTAGATACTGTTGTGTTGTTTAGATCTGACACAGCTACATAGAAGTTGCAGTTTGTATCAATTTAAAAAGAATGTCCTGGGGTTAATACCGTTGTAAGTGTTGTGTTTGTAACAGGTTCTTGTGCACCTATGTTGGCTCTGCTGCATAATCAGGTCAGAAGCAACTGAATATACATGTACAAAAAGCTGCCAGCATGTTTTACCTTCTAAGGCATTGTCAGACAGTTAGCAAAGTTGTTTTTAACATGTATAGGATGAGGGAATCAGCAGAATATACACTCAATGTATGTTGAGGTACATGAAGGACAGAGCAGTTGTGCTGTGGAAATGAAACATTAGTCTGACAATGTTAGGTTACCCAATCAATGTGAAGAGAGTTTGTCCATGAATAAAGTAATGAAGAGTGGGGATATTATAGCAAACATGAATAATTAGTTAATCTTTGACCCCACATCTGTGGTGTAAATAGGGAAAGCAAATACTATAAATGTATGATTTTTGATATGACTCAAGTAACCAACCCTGTACAGGTATTGTCATTTATCCAAGGTTTGTATAAAATGCTGTTATAAGTCAGGTCAACACTAACATGAACTTCACATTTTCACCTTCCAGACAGGACATGTCAGGTCAGGTCATTGTGTGACATTTTAACATATATAGCTGTATGTGTACCAATATTTTAAAGCAGTATGCTTCCATGTACCTGACTTCTAATGTTCTTTTCACGTATACTTTATTTCACATATGGTATACATATAGGCAGAGTATAAACAGGGTGACCCAGAAAAAAAGGGGTACCACTGATAGTGGTTTTATTACTAACTCAGCACATCACTATATGCTGTAATACATGTAGTAAGCTTTTCATAAAGCAGAGCTGATTTGCTAATGACATATCTCTAGTTATTTAGCATCATTTGTGAAGCAACTGTACATGTACAGTTTTGGTCAAACCCCTTTGGTCTAACTTTGTGTTTAAACCTATGAGTTGGATATAGCACATCAGAAAGAATCAAAACACCAAAATATGTACAGTAGCAAACTAGGTCATTTTAGGGCATATAGTTTTTGTTCTCGTGTAGTGCTGTGTCTGTTGTGTCAAATGCTTACAACTACAACACATGTCAGCCAACCCTGGTCACGGAGCAAGACAGAAGCGCTCCTTCAACACAACCAAAAAGGATTTGAACATATATTGTTTAAAACAGATCAGTGATAAGTGATCAGGGAAATGTAACTATAAACACACATAGTAACCTCTAACTTTAAATGTGGGGATTTTTTTTCTGTGTCACCCTGTACAGCAGCTAGGGGATAGATGAAATGTTACCATTAATTTACCCATACCAGCAAGTGTCAGATATGAATCCAACTGGGTTGATCCTACTGGCCACTCACAAACACAGCATCCTGCAACACTTCAACCTGAAAAGCAACTATGTCAAACAATAGGTACATTATAAATCCATCTTTAGCAAAAATCCAACTTGCTTAATACACCGATTTTGTAACTTTTTCACAAATTGAGATACAAGCATCTAGTTGAGACCTTTCAAATCAGACTTTTGAAAGTTCAATGTAATCCTGTTAGCTTAGATATTTTTATTTTGATGAAGTTGTTCAGCCCGGTTGTGGTTTGTTTTGATTGGAAAAGAACATGTTGTGGAAGGTTAGTAGGAGTGCCTTATACTTACAGGTGATCGACAAGGAGTTTGCTCCTGAAAAAAGAAGGTGGTGCTTAGTAGTTTGAAAATATTCGTTTGCAAGATGATTTGAGCTGTTCTATCATCAGAATGATTGTTTACATTATCATAATGAAAGTAGCGATTAAAGAGTTTACTGATGTGTACCCTGTTGAAGTGTATTACTGCGTATGATGTGGTTATTATAAATGGCAAATTGTGTACTTGTACGGAAGAGATATATAACGTTTGCTTCAGATCACATCATTCCTGGTATATGTACCTGAGCTACTGGAAGCGTGACAGGCTCAAATATATGCAGAAAAAGTACCGAAGTAACAGGTTTGTCTCTCAGCACTCTGTGTCCAGTGCTGAAGCAGCCGTCCGCACTGACACTGGATTGTCAGTGCCAAATTTAAAGTTACGTCAACACTTGGTGAAGCAACTTTAGCACTAGGAAACTCCGTTTCAGCACGGGAAACCGAGTGCTGATGGTACCTTCATTCTTACACTATTTTATAATGAAATAGACTTGATTAAAGTGTTTACAAGCAAAATGAGCCATTTCCGGGTTTTTTCCGACTTTTTTTGCAAAGTTCGTGTGTTGCGCTAAGTAGGTAATCTCCAAGCAGATTACTAAGTAGGCCCAAAGGGCTTGTATGTCAGTATGACACCTTTTAGACGAAATTATGGAATAAGATACATTTTTACAAACGCATTCTATTTCACGGTGAAATAGACCCAATAGAAGTGTTTACAAGCCTCACCTCACCTCACCTAGTCCCATCCTCAACAGGAGGGTCGGAGTTTCTAATTTTAAAACTTCGTGTATAGTCAGCAGGGTTTCTCGTGATCCTCATCTCAGTCCCAAAGCTAGGCAGCCGCAGGGGCAGTCTGTCTGTCCACAAAGGTTCTCCACTTCTGACGGTCGTCAACAGATATTCTCTACGATATTCAGCGGGGGAAAGGCGGTCGTCTGGAGGGGGGGGGGGGGGTTGACTAGGAATTTGGGGGGGGGGGCTTTGGGGAAGGGCCAAGGAAAACTTTGTTGGCTTAAGGAGGGCGCCCTGGCCTTGGAAATTTGAAATAAAAAGTTGTAGGGGCTACCCACCCGTTTCGATGACTAAATAAATAAAAATGAATAGATTGACTGCTTGTAAAATTTTGACCAAGTGTACATTTCAACCGATGCCAGGCGTGTTGTAGGCGCGCTGCACTTAAGCGACGGTTACGTCATTTGTGGTAATCCAATCTATGTAATCATTGACGACCTTGGTATACCAACTACGGTAAATCGCACAAATTCAAAACAGATACCTGGACATCGTAATTGCAAAAACTGCCATTTATCTACATTTATAAACATGTCCCGCAGTTGGCAACTGACGCCAGATACTGATATGCCCACCTCTGCACAACGCGCGTGATCCTAAAAGCGTACGCAGCACCTCTTCCCTGTGATCTCAGTCAATCTGTGTAAAGTCATCAATATTTTGAACGGCTTGATAATTTTCTACAGAGCCCGCAATTTACATTTCATAAATTTCTTTCTTTTTGAGCAAGCAATTTTGATTGACGTTTAATGTACGTAGTTTGTGTTTATACCCTCAAATTTACTACTAGTATCAATAAACTTTTATTTATAAAACTCTCCATACTGTACTCAGATTTGAAATTTGAGTACAGTATGGAGAGTTACCTATACCACACAGATTTTGAGCTAAGATCCGCTTTATGTAGAATGAGGATAAGTGCTCATTCGCTAGAAATGGAGAGAGGCAGGTACAAAAAACCATCCGTTGACGAGAGAACATGTAAATACTGTTCAGGGAAAGCAGTGGAAGATGAAATTTCATTGGTCAATGTTCACATTACAATTCCGAAAGAAACAAACTTTCCCTTAAAATCTGCAAAACTTTCCCTAGCTTTTATCACCTTACCGACCAACAAAAATCAATCTTCTTGCTTAAGTCGAACTGTAAGTCGTCCAACCCCTTTATATATGGAAATGTTTCTTTATTTCCCTTTTGATTTATCTATGAATATCATTTTCCTTCTTTGTTAAGTATGATTACTTTGTATGCAATTAGCCCTCGGGCATGAGTTTGCAATAAAGATTTATAGTATTATAAGTGCCGCCCCGTCCACTTCTAAACCTGTCCGTCTGCCAATCATATAAACTTCTAGGGTTAGGTTTCTACTACACATGTCCAGACCGTTCGCGCATTTGTGCTGGCTTGTGCTGTGAAAGGCTACAAAGTTATAAACTCTCCCAACGTTATGAACTCTCCTAACCGATATGTAGATTAAATGTGCTTAATCCTACTCTCCAAGCAGAGGTTAGGCTCCGGCTGTTTTTTAACGTTTTTATTAGTCGTTTTAATCGGGCTTTCTATTTTTTTTATATCTTGCTGTGTCAAAACCTAGGCCGGACACAACAACAACAACAAAATGACAAAATAGAAAGCCCGATAAAAACGACTAAAAAAACAGCCGGAGCCTAACCTCTGCTTGGAGAGTACATAATCCTGCATTTGTCCTGACTCAGCTCCGTTAACGTTTCCGTGCTTCACTTGTGTATCGGCTCAAACCAGCGCTGTGCTAAAGCCCCCTTTACAAATCAATAATCTAGCTCGGCCGAGTTGTTGCCGAGCTCCAAATGGACATTTTCGGCCGGAGTATGACCGGCGTTTGGGCAATTATGCGGGCCTCGACCGATTTTTAGCAGCTCGGCCGGCGTTTGCGGGGCACTTGCAGCTGCGCTTAATTTCAGCGAGGCCTCGGCGGCGAGTGTTGAGCTCGGAGAGCTCGTCAATGGGTTGCCTGTAGCTCGACCGGAGCTTGTCCGAGCAATGGCCAAGACTTGGCCAATTCTCGGGCGGCTACCCTACGTTTTTTTACTCTCTTTTTTTCGGTCGGAGTTTGCCCGAACTCTTCGGCCTCGCGCCAGACTCGTTCGGGCTTCCTGCAATAGCCGGACGATATTCCGTCCGACTTTTAACAAGTTTAGCTTGCTTTGGGCGAGCTTCGTGCTGGTGTCGCTGGGAGCTTGGGAGGGCTCCGGCAGAATTTTAAATGTCACCTAATCAATTTAATACCTGTGTTGAACACGTGCCTTTGTTTGGGGCTTTCATCTTAAGTAAAGTTTGTTCCGAAATATAAGATAAATAAAGACTACTGTATGCACTTTTCTAAGAAAGCTGCGTACATTTTATAATGTAAGACGTTTGGGCACCAAGACAGTACTTCCTATTCATTTTTTGCTATAGCTTTGAATGTGTGAGATCATATATAATTCTTCATGTCTGATGGCTTCCAGTCTGAAACTCGGACGGCTTTTGCTGGCCTTCGCTCGAGGTTCGCCCAAGGCTCGCCCGAGGTTCGCCCGAGTTAAGCTTTGTCAAAATTATTGTATTATGCTGAATAAGACTGGTCTGTTCACTTTGTGGCTCTTGTGGTAGTTTTTGGATTGGTGTATCACAACATTCCTGTTGATAGTATCGTTTTCAGTGTGTTCATTCACCCCACTCAGGTTCTACATATATCCCGCAACTCAGAAATTAAATTTTACACAAATACTCAGCTTTTTACAAGGTTTGTCAGTTCTGACTTCGTCCATGTTCAAGACATAAACAATCTCATTAACAAATTATAATCAGTTGTGTTGGACGGACGTCGGACGGGCTCTATCCATTTGTAAAGGGGGCAGATTTTCAGCGAAAAATACAGCCGATACTCGGGCGATGTTGAAATTCGGCGAGCTCTCGTCGATCTACAAATTCGGCCGGCGTCCGCATGAATTGTAAAGCCGGCTTTAGGCATGATGAACACGGTGAACGGAAATTATGACGACGTACGATGGGAGGGCGTTCCACGCTGCGGTTTATATTGTTTGTGGTGCTCAGGTCAGTTTAATTTCAAAATAAACTCCTCAAATCCCTCGTTTCTGTTTTGCATACCTTTATGTCTCAGATGTAAACCTGAGGCTAGGGCCGTCCCTCGGATAGGACGTTAAATGGAGGTTCCGACTTCCGTGTTTGGGGAGAGCCATACCCCAGGCACATTATAGAACCAGTACCTTGGCCGCACTGGGGCAATTACTGACGTATAAATGTCGGACACTTCAGCACATGGACACTTCGGCCCCCTGGCAATCAGAACAGTTCGGCCCCAAGCCGAGGACACTTCGGCCCCGGGTCCAGTCCATCCACGAGTCTTACCTACTGCGATGTGGAGTTAGCCGTCTTAAACAGTCCTAATCATCTTGATTTTACAGGAGAGCGTGTTTGCTGTTTCAGATGCAACTGTGGTAGGTAAGTGTGTTTGCTATGTCAAGTTCAAGACTTATTTATTTGTTTCAAGACTTAATGCTCAGTATGTTTTATCGTTGCGTTTCACATAGTTTTTCGATTAATTTGTACATTGCATAGCATGCCCACGCGCATAAGAACTAGTGTCCTCGGCCTGGGGCCGAAGTGTCCATGTGCCGAACTGTCCTGATACAAGTGGCGCCGAATGGCAGCTCGTTCCAGACACTTGCGACAGTCGTATTGAGGTCACCTGAGTGGCGCCGAATGACAGCTTGCTCCAGACCCTTGCGATTTAGCCCCGCCTATTGTAAGCTTCTCGCAATTCAGCCCCTGGCTGCAAAGTATGAGTAGTCGGCCCACCAAATAGCAACCAATAGCATAGCAATAGCAATATCATTAGCAAAAACTCCCCAGGCCTGCATTTCCAAAATTATCATGACGCTGAAATATCACCTAAATGTCACTTAACTGTCAAGACCACGTCATGTCAGGGACAAGACATACATTGAAAAAAAACCTGCTATGATAGAATATTCTTAACTATGCAAATGTACTTCTGTTTTGCATAATTAGTATTTTATTTTGTACATCATTGACTAAGGTACTTGTCAAAAATCATGAAAATCCGTTGTTTCTTTCTCGAGTTATCCTCTTCGGATTTTTTAGAATGCACGTTATCCCAAAACTAGCCGCTGGGGGCCTAAACCTTATGCCCCTTTTTCCTGAGCACAAGAGCTATCTTACACCCAAAAATCGTGACCATAGCTTGTTCAGAACACAAGGTAGCAAAACCGGAATTTGCGCTGCAGTGCCAAGGGAAGCCACTAGGGGGTCCAGCTGTCATCACACCCTACCAACACACCAAGTATGAAACCAATCCACCCGACCGTTCTTGAGTTATCTTGTTGACAGACAGACACACACACACACACACACACACATGCACACACACACACACACGCGGTTGCATAGTTGCCGGAAGACCAGGTGACAATTCATGTGATACGTTGTCAATGAATGTATAGGTAATTTCTGAACAATGAGTGTACATCGTGAGCAGGTATCATATTTCATGTCTAAGTCAAGCGCTTCTGCTACAAACGACGTGCTAGAATTCCAAACAAAGCCTCACGCAGTTCTTTTGTTGGCGTTACCGGGTGAACGACTAAAGGACAGCCATTGCTGTTTCAGCCACCTGCTTTTATTGACATGTGGTACAGACATTTGGACTAGAGATTAAACTATAGAACTGTGGCACGTCATTGCTGGTGGCGGTGGTGGGAGTGCAAAGATCCTTGGACTATACAAGATTTCATCACCATTAGATAAAAGCGCGTTCTCCTATAATGTAGCGTGTATGAATCGCTACGTTTGTCTTTTTTAGGTGTGTTTATTTAGCTTAAGTAGGTTCGTGAACAGTACAATTATATCCTATCCATGAATGAATCAAGCTTGTTAGGAAGATTATTTTCTGGTCTTGTTATATCGCCCATCTATGCTTGAATGTCAAAATGATTATCTTTCTTTGGTTTACATTACCTTGTTAGCGATAATATAAAGGATTTCCTGCTAACATGACGACCGGTCAACCCACCAATCAGTAATCACTTTGTGATCCGTCATGCCCTGGCTGTTTAAAATGTAACTCAATACAGGAGACCGCAAATAACTCGCCTTGCATTCAACAAATCTATCACTATCAATTAGCCATCAAATTACACTTTCTGGTATATGGTGTTCCGTGTCAAAAGGGAAACTCAAATGTATTTGGCTTTTACAGATGATTTAAGTAACCTTTCTGTGCACGTTGAACTTATATTGGCTTGTAGTCTAGCCGCGACTAGGACAAAAGGACAGGACACTGAAAACCCTTTCCTCGCACCTTCCGGTCATACAATCTGCTTTGTTCTCTCTATACGTGTTTGAGGATCTGACGAGAATCAAGACAATTCTGTGTCGGGCCGCCATGTTTGTTGCAGGACCTATTAGTAGGTGAAAGTGTGGTTATGTCCACAGTGCAGGTATTTCATACCAGCAGGGCTGACTCACTGGCGTCTCCTAGGAAACACAATCTTCTGGAGTGATTGCGACGTGGGAGAGCTGCCAGTAGACGTGACGTCTTAACAGGTAAAGCTGGCGAGGGCATTACCTCAGCACCAGGGTTAGTAATGTTCCACCGTTACGTGGGATACTGAGGACACGTACCGGTAAGCAAACCCGGTTTCACGTTAGAATGTGCGTAGGTTCTGCTATCCTAGGTTACGGTTAAATAGGACTTTAGACGGTGTGTTGAGACTGAAATGAGCGAGTTATTTGCGAGAATGAGGCGTTGTTATTGTTGTCGTCGGTTTGGAGCGGTGTTTGGTAACTGTAGCCATATCTAACTTGGCATAACAAGCAGCAACAAGTACCACAGCAGAGTTTACATGCCTGCGCTGATAGGTGGTACATTATGGACGTCAGCGTGACCTAAATGTCGCGTAGCCGTCGTGACTTGAACAGAAGTTCTTAAGTTCTTTGTTTTTGCTTTACAATAAGAAGACGTCGTATGCACTCGTAAAGCCATGTCAGCCGACAACAGCCTGGATCAGGACGCCGCATCTCAACGGGTCACCTCACGGTGGCCTCTCCCGAGGCAGATTTTGAAGAGTCAAGAGTCCACGATCAGCGTCGGCTCGGGGACGTCGAACTCATCAGAAGATGCAAATGATCCTATGAAGAAATGGAGGAACTTGACTGAAAACCTTAAGGAACAAGAGGTGAGCGGCTTAACGTGTTTACCGTCAATGTTTGAAGTTTGTTGCCCTTGCGTATTTCAGTATAGCCCGTCTGTAGTTTGAATCTACACAACAAGGCTTCGTTTGTCTTTAAATAACGACTTTACACGGGTACAGTTCACCCTTGAAACGTACCCAGGTTACCGCAGGATGGCGGGGTTGCCATGGTACGCCGGTAAAATACCACATAGTAACAGTAGGTTGTAAAGCTTGGTGCAGTAGCGAGGGTACAAGAGTAACCAATGTTATAATGGCTATAGTTCTGTCACTAAATTGCTACTGCAGTACATTGTAATGTAGCAGTAACTAGTAATGTATTGCATGTGTATGTATATTTCACGTTCCATCAAATGTTATTGCCATTTAAACTTTACAATTTAATATTCCAACAAGAGAGATTTCATTCTGCCTCGAAATACATGATTATGCAAGTCTGGCCTAGACATTTGCACGATGATATAGTAATAGCTTTCTTACAAATATATTTATATCTTTAACTAAATTACATCAAATAGTTTCCACATTTACCGTGCAAAGAAATGTTAATTACTAAATTTCAACGCGTATGATTTACACATGTGTGTGTGCGCGTGTATGAGTGTGTATGGTTGTTGAAAAGGGACAACCTCCTTGGTATGAGTGTGCGTGAGTATGTAGTAGTAGTGTGCATGGGTATGTGTCTGTACACAAATTTCACAACCATTTTTAAACCATGATAGAGGTTTAGCCTTTATCATCTTATGCTACGAACTAAAAATTGTCGTGTTATGTGCAAGCAACATAAATGAAATGGAAACTCTTCCGCTTTGTACTGCATACTGTATATTAAAAATGGAACTCAGTTAGAAAATGATATTCATACTCACAATCCAAAAGCTTAGCCATGAGAAGTAAGGGGTGCAGTCCTCACCTCCTTAAGTATCGGTTGAAATAAACCGGGCATGTTGCCGTGAAATACCGCAGACTCGTAAGAATGATGCAAGTTGTAGATTGTAGCTAAATGTGTATAGATTAAAAGCAATCGATACGACTCTATTTTTTATATCATAACGCATAGGTATACGTTTGAAAGGCACATGTGCCTTACCAACGTATCCTTGGTGTACACCTTTAGGTAACTTACACATGTCACAAGTACATAATCCCACCATTTACCAATATGGAATTATGGCTCTTTCACGTTAATAGCAAATTACAATCTCTTTTGCAAAATAAGTATTGTTCCGTTTTCACATTCCATACATTATATGCCTAACGAGTATGAAAGTTGCATTATGGAAACAATATAATTACAATTTTCCTCATTAATCATGTAACTAACGGTATATCTAGGGGGTCTCAGGTCGAATTTGTTTCTCTTTTTGTATCAGGTAACAGAGAAAAAAATAGAATGACTACCTTTGAAGGGATTACTTTGATGAATAACCTTGAAATGATAAGATATACATGTACTGCCAAGTTCCCCTTTTATGAGACATACTACAGTTCTATTTGGAGCATGTTGTGCTGGCAGAAGATTCCCCTTCTGTGCTTTCAGGGACAGTTGATATTGCCCCCCTGCAACAGGGCAACTACCACTGAATACTCATCATCTTTATATATCAGTAAACATACATAAAATTGGACTTACAACACACTTTATTATAAACAAAACTTAACACTTTGAAAACGAAACTTCATTTAACACTGCACTTAAACTCAATGCTATTTTTCCAGACTGTGTAGCAGCACATGCACAACCGTACTCTACTAGCACTTGCCGTCACCAGCAAACCAGCTTCTTCCACCATTTCATCCTCACAATCATCTCCACTACCATATGTTTTGTTCGTAATGACTTCTGTTTCATTGCGCTGACAACTAGATAACCCATAATTTGAGTGGTACCCTAGCAGGAGCAGTCATAGACATTAGTTACACAATTGACCCCGTAGCAACTCCAGGATGTGTAACTAGTCCAAACCAGGCAGACATATTATCCAAGCAGAGGTTGAGTCGCGGAGATATAGTAGTAGTCAGGGTTTTGACCGCTGGGCTCCCTCTTCCGATAATAAAAATCCTGACTACTGCTGCATTCCGAGACTCAATCTCTGCTTGAAGTAAAAATCCTGACTACTGCTGCATTCCGAGACTCAACCTCTGCTTGAAGTAAAAATCCTGACTACTACTACATCTCCGAGACTCAACCTCTGCTTGGAGAATAAGGCAAACACGCTACGCCAGACATGTGCTTTTTTGTAGTTCTAAGTTTCGCATGTGCTTTGGAGACCTAAACGGCTTTTTCTGAGTTAGACAATATACCAGAGAATATACGGATAATCCGATTTAACAGTCAATTTGTGTTGTATTGGAGAAAAAAAGATTGCGTCAATAGAGAAGCTTTTCTGTTCTGAACACACCCCAACGTAGTAATATGGGCTTGTGAACGTATTAGGTGGTGTACACACAGTATAACTTTACTTTTACTAATATTTTATGTCAAAAGACTTGGGACATTTTCGTCGCACAAACTGTATCGTTGTGAAGTTGGCATAGGCTATGCTTTGCCGCACTACTTCGTGTGTTGCGTTTCGTCATGCTAAGAGGTAGACTGATTTAGAAGGTTTTACGTCGTGAGTCTGAATGGTTTAAGCCGTGGAAAGAGGCGTGAAGTAGATTGAGTCGTATTTCTACTGACGTACTAGACTGACTGCAGTCATTGTTGTGGTCTTGTTACCTTCGCTAGGAGGTTACGTATTCGGTAGCGTTTGTGTGCATGTATGCATGTATGTATGTATGCATGTATGTATGTATGTATGTATGTATGTATGTATGTATGCATGCATGCATGTATATATGTATGTATGTATGCATGTATGTATGTATGTATGTATGTATGTATGTATGTATGTATGTATGCATGTATGTATGCATGCATGCATGTATGTATGTATGTATGTATGCATGTATGGATGTATGGATGTATGCATGTATGTATGCATGCATGCATGCATGCATGCATGCATGTATGTATGTATGTATGTATGTATGTATGTATGTATGTATGTATGTATGTATGTATGTATGTATGTATGTATGTAGTTAACCAGTATAACTCCAGCATACCTAGATGGATTGTCTGGATATTTGGTACGTGTTAGGTCTTCATGACGCCTTGAAACGATAAGATATTAAGCCCCGGCCCCTAGCGTGTTGTTACGGTACTGCAGCTGAACTTCCGGGTTTGATATCTGTGGTTCTGAACATGCTTTGGTCGTGTTTGTTGGTAGTAAGAGGCCGATAGTAAGACTTGTAGGTTTTGGTCCTCTAGTGGTTTCTTTTAAAAGGGACCTATTTAGGGTCAGACTTTGAAAGGAAATAACTCAAAAAGGGTTGACGGATCGTCGTGATTTGTGGTATGTACAGCTTAAAGACCAAGGTTGTACTATGAAATCACCCAATAAGTTCGGCTAACGTAAACTGCCAGCCCTTTAGTCTGGTCCCAACCACCATGTTCACATCAGTGGAGTCAGGCTAATACAGATTAGCAAGTATTGTAGTTATTCTTCAAAACAGTCAAATGCACATTAGTCAGTAGTCTTGAACAGATAAGGAATTAAAAATTAAAGTATGGCTACACACAATTCAGTGTATCTTCACAAGTCAGATTAAGAAAATTATAAAGTAAAGCTGGTCTGACTGGAAGTGTGTCTCAGGCAATTTGACGTAAATACAACTTTTACAATCCTAAAGAGCTGTCTACACTGGTCTCTTTTGTACTACCAAAGAGCTTGATAGATTGTGTACGCCATTTATTTGGGGGGGGGGGTAATCTATTAATATAATTTATGCAAATGAGGAACTTATTTGCAAAATCAATGACAACCACAATCAATACACCGGTTGTAAAGGTAAATCATTTAGCGAAGGTATGGGGTCGTGGAACTCTAGTTAATGATCCATTTCTCCCCCGAATATTTTAGGTTTTCCAATGGGCCTTGGTTCGTGTGGAGGATACGGATGTAAAACTTACGTAAAATAGATATCCTTTGGTCTTACAATGTTCAGTTCAGTTCATCCCCAGTTCAGTTTGTCTCTGTTTAGCAAGGCGGTCACAATAGTCAAGTGTCCAAAAAGTCAATGTCACGTTCTTTATACTAGTAGATTGTGATAAAGATCACCCCCCCCACACACACTGTACATGTATGTATCTTTTCCTGCAGTTAAATCGTGTACTTTTACGCTCAGCTAAATTTCTAAAAGTACTGAGACGTCCTGGAATTTAGGCCATTTTCAACGCAACACAAACAAGAGTTCCACGAAGGTAATTAGCAGCCAGAAGTTGACAGACAGAGTAATTTATGTGCATGTTCCACCAGATAAGTGTTAATTGGCTACTTGGCTACTGCATTTGACAGAACTGACTTCGTTTGCATGGACCTCAAAATATCTACCTACGATCACCTACGTAGGTCAATTCATATACAACTCCATGCAAAAATGAGACAATGCCATATTGACTGTTATGAAGTATTAGCTTGTATAACAGCAAATGTATTATCTATACTGTTAGATGAGATTAGACTCAACTCCAATGTATATACATTGTACCTACAGTCAAACCTGTCTATAGCGGCTACAGAAGGGATTGGAGAAATGAGGCCACTATAGACAGGTGCCACTATAGAGAAAATGTTGATCAATTGACCACGAACAATAAATGACACATGCTTTCAGTACCCTAATCTTTCTCATCAAGTAACATTGTCTCGATTGTCTCAAAATCCGACTGACCCTGCCAAAGTACCTAAAATTATTGATATTTCGATGCGCATTGTTAGTAAATTCGCCAACAAAGACGTGCACTATAACGTTCAAGGCACCGTACCTTCCGTTACCACCCAAATGACTCTGTCGGGAACTCCAAATCCTCGCAAACGTCCGCTGTATGGTCGCAATAGTTTGTGTATCTTCGGGGCCGGACATCGTGTAGCCGTGGCCGCGTTGTACAGGTGGCCGCTGTAGACTATTTCTTAATACTAGGAAAAATCCAAACGACCGACAAAAAGTAACTGCAATTAATCTCCAAGCAGATTCCCCCGGTGGCATAAAAAAGTAACATAACCTGGGGAAAGAACATTTGCCACCCCCCTTCCCATATTTACCCCTCTTCCGGCTTAAAGTTCTTTCCCCAGCTTATGTTACTGTTTTATGCCACCGGAGGAATCTGCTTGGAGATTAAACTGCAATGGCCAGGTGGTCGCTATGCAAAGGTGGCCGCTATAGGTTTGAAAGTTATTCTCATTCACTTATTTAGTTGCACCTTTGGGTCACTCATCACGCTGCCAATTCTAATCCAAATTGTGCATTTGTTCGTTTTGTTTGCATCAATCAAGTGTCTGAGTTTAGCTTTAGGCATTGCTAGACCCCGTCAAGGACCTCCTTGACCCCATGCAGACCCTCCTTTCAGACCGGAGAGGGTTTTCCGCTTCATTTCTCTGTCTGGACTGAACAGGTTTTCCGAAAACCCCGGGTATAAAATGGTGGTACCGCGCCGTTAGGCGGAGTACTGGGGAATTGCACCGGTCTACTTCCCACCAATCACCACAGTCTTGGCTGGGAAGCGGTCCAGTACAGACAGACATCTCTCTCCTTTCACAAGTTTTCGTCCTTTTCCCGAGCAAATCGCAAAGTTTTCATCAGCTGGCAGCTCGCTAACTTCAAGAGGACACCTTGAGGCCGGCAATCGCCAGACCAAACCACTAGTGCGCTTCGCAGACTGCTAGTAAAGACGCGTACGCTTGGTCACATGGAAAGGCTGGAAGAAGAGATTGGTGACCAGCTAGAAGAGGTGTCCAGTAGCGCTGTGAAAGACTGCAGCTAGAAGAGGCTTTCGTCGCCGATCCATCCCGAACACTGTGGCAGAAGAAGCCGAACTGAGCCACGCACAGCCCCTCCCCAACCCGAGGGATTACGTGCGGATTTCGTTTTCCGTAACCCTCGCTACTTTTAAAATGAATTAAGTAGCCAATTAACACTTATCTTGTGGAACATGCACATGAGCGGGAGATGATTACACCCATTGTCTGTCATTTTCTGGCAGATATTGTAAGAATTCAGAGGGGCGAGTAAGAACAGAAATAAACAAACATGCCGACACCCGGGATCGAACCCGGGTCGGCGGATTACAAGTCCAACGTGCAAACCACAACACCAAAAAGCTCTAGAGCCGTTAGCGTGGTCAGTTTGGCAACGCTTGAACCCACTGCTACACTACTCCCCCTTTTCTTGTCAAGATTCGTCCTCAAATCTTCGAGATCGACATCCCTGTGTGGCACATCTTAGCCTGTTACTCACCGTGAGTGTGGCACATCCGCTAGCCTGTTACTCACTGTGTGGCACTTTTCTAGCCTGTTACTCACAGGGCCGGATCGAACCCGGGTCGGCGGATTACAAGTCCAACGTGCAAACCACAATTCCTTTCCACGTGGGAATTTTTCAAATACTTCTTTAAACGACTTAAATAACTGGGTTTTTTTATTCAGAAATGTATTTTGCACCTAAGGACTTTGACTCTGTTCCGTCGCCACGACTGTTGTTTTTGCCTGCTGTAAGGTTTACTGAATGAACAAGTACCCTCTTGTCACTTTGTACTTTTACCTTCGCACTCAGTTTAACAATCAATATTTCACCTAACCTCCGAGTTGCAAACGGGCAGCCCAAGATGTCCGACTATAAGGTTTGTGCTAAAACGTATATCTTTGCGAAAACGATCGAACTTCATGTTAGGCTGAGAAGATCACCGATTTCGGTGTCAAATGTTTTCACTTTAGGTGAATAACGTTACCAACATGATCGACACAATACTCGTTCAGTTTGAAGTTGTTCACAGATGAATTACGCAATGCTGCCAATGGCTTTTGTAACTTTGATGTGTGTAGAACTGACGTCATTTTCATACTTGATGATTTTTAAGACTCAGGCTATGCCTATTGTTTTGTCATTATTCAATGGCTATACCGAGACCGAATAAGTCAACGAGACCAAATCAACAACATTTCATTTTAAAATGAATAGGCTGCAGGATTGACCCTGTGTAATATGTGCGCATGTCTGTATAATTATGAGCTTGTCACGGCCAACGCATTCCTTGGTTGTAAACACGTTGATCACATTGCTATGTAGATCGCCATCCGTGTAAAAATGTGCCCGTTTCCATTCGAAGTTATATTTGGACAGATATCTTCTAAAATGACTGTATTGCAAACGTTGATAGGCTGAGACTAAAGATTGTTCGTCACAAATCTGTGTATAATAGGACATATGTCCTCCCACCAAGGAGGTTTTTCAACCGCCTTGCTCCCACAAGACAAACAGAAGGAGAAACTACACATAACTCAGGCGCTAAAAACGTGCTGTTACCCCACATGGGCTATCATGAGAGAAGGCTACAGCACCCGACAGGGATACGACAGAACAATCCCGGTAAAGGGAAAACATATAAACTGTTGTGCTTCCTTATGTGAAGGGAGTGTCTGAAGGACTTAGAAGGATTTTCATCTCACACGGGGTAAAAACCTGTTTCAACCCCGGCGCGCAACATCCTTGTAGCACCCAAGGACAAAGCCCCTAAGGAACACAAGTGTGGTGTCGTTTACCATATAAAGTGCCAAGGTCAGAACATCAGAGGCCCTTGTAAAGAAACCTACATTGGGGAGACTGAGAGATCACTTAAGACCAAGTTCCTTGATCACAAACGCCAGAGTTCAACAACCGCAGAAGTTTCCCAACATATACATATAGAATAAGTGCGTTTGTCTGTAAACAACATAACTCCAGATAACGCCAGGTCCACCTGGTATTTTCTGTTGGCTGAGTATGTATGCGCGTTCGTCTGAGTACACCATAACTCAAGACGCTGTGGATGATTTAACATAATATTTGGTGGAAGAGTAGGGGTCATGAAAAGGAAGGTCAAGTTCGATAGTTGGCCTCCTTGCGGCGAGATACGGTACTGTAGCAAAGCGTCAAAGTCGGAAGTCAAATTCTTTGTAAGTGTCAGGTCCATGATTCTTTTATCAGTGGATCGACCTTTGAGCAGGGATTAACTTTTGTAAAATTGCCCCCCCTCCCCAGCTTTTTTAAACTGCAGGGGCCGATTTTGTTAAGATTTTGAAAGGTAATAACGATATCGTGGGCGGATTGTCATGATAGTTAGTGTGTTGAGAGTTTGAGCGATAATTCATATAATCAGGATATAATCATGTTAATCTGCATAATCAATGAAGAAAGTTTAAAGATCTCCTACATTACATGATAAGA